>NW_015373937.1:1557448-1652533 GCF_001272555.1 Dufourea novaeangliae
ATATATATATATACCTTCCCAGTATATACTCTTTACGCAAAACTCGCAACCGTCCCGTGGATTACGCGAGTCGCGCGCGATCGATGATTCCGTTGATCAACAAGCATTCTAAAAAATTGCCACGCTAAAAGACCACGATTTGAGATCATGGACAAATTTCAACTCTTCCCTCTACCGTGTGTCTCGTATACAAGTGTTCCGATCGTATACAATTATTACCTTCGTATATGTACAAATATAAAGTTTTTAAAAAACCACGAGCTCTCACCCCTCGTCCTTCCTGATAATTTTTTAACGCCTTTGAGAAACCCTCCTGTATCCGACCTACTGTATCGATACTTATTATTGTCTTGGGGGGGGGGGTTGACCGTCTGTCGATGCTAAAAACGTAGTGTCCCTAAACAGTCACCGATAAAAGCTCGCTGGACAAGGGGTATGCGAGTGTTCTCGAGATTCGCTAAAAATTGTCGTCGCGTCTCGCGCAAGATCCACGGTCTCTGTTTTATTTTTTTTGTATTCCTCAAATTCTACGCTTCGTATCTGCCGTTTTTTTTGGACGTATCGTCGTTGCACGCGATGAATTCTTCCCCTTTTTTGGGACGTGAAACATCGTGGGCGTGCTGTTTTCAGTGGCTGGCAAAGTCACTGAGACTACTCCCTGTGTTTATCTCGATAAAATGGTCTTACAGCCTACGAGGGGGGGGGAGGAAGTGGTGGGGGGGGGTAGTATACTCCGAGTATTGTGTACAATCTACATATCTAGGTAATAGTCTAAAACCTGAAACTCGTAGCTTTTTTTTAAGTCGTCAACCACAATTATCCTCACTCTCTCACCTGCTCTCGCTGTATACTCGTCACACACACACGCATACACGCCAATTTCCACGCACACAAGAACAAAACTTAAAAACAAAAAAAAATAAAAAGGCAACGAAAAACGAAATTGATGAATCCCTTCGTTCGAACCGCGCTGCGCCACTACGGTGTATTGCTAAAAACACTTTGTTTCTTCCCTTCTTCTCTAGGCGTATCTAACGTGTTTCTATATGTGTATATATATGTATATAATATGTATACGTATGTATAGGCTACGAAGGTATTCCGTAAAATCAAAGTAGCTCGTGTATGTATCATTAGTAGGAACCATTTCGAAGATTTATCCTCGGGGCCAGGGATCGTGAAAATCGCGTATACGGTTGCGATCTACGAGCTCTATCGATCCCCCGCGTCTGTTCACGATCATCGTCGTCGCACGGATGAACGCATCCAACATGGCAAGACCAACCACGTTTCCTTCGATTTGTGCAAAAGAAAGAAAAAAAAAAAAAAAAAAACGAATTATAACGAACGCTTGATTTATAAATAACGTGAATGGAGAGATCATAGATCCTGATGAATTAACATGAATACCGTGAAAGGAGTTCGATCGATGGCTCCCGTGTGGAGCAAAGAAAACGAAGAAAAACTGGCCCCTATCGAGCTTCTATCGTTCTCATTTGCGATTTTACCGATTCCCGTATAACCGATCTGCATTTTCGAATCGTCAGAATGTGAAGATACACGAGCCAACTAATCGTCTAACGTAAAGTTCCGTGCGTCTCGAGGTGATCGATGTCAAAAACTTAAGTACTAGAAAAAGTCATGGCAAGCCCTGGGATATATTTCTGGTCCGATCGATTCAGATGATTCTCGAACAGAGATGAACTAAATGGGAGGAAACATAAGATGACGAAAGGAACAATAAGGGGACCTACACTCCCGTAAGTGGATTTACTCGCGTTCTGCGCGACACTTTGCCTATGACGATTTTCTCGGCCGAGCAGAGCAACGAATAGGAAACACTTCGAGTAATTCACCTCGTTCGACGGTGTATTAAACCATATCTCTACATGCTCGATAGCTTTAATAAAATTCATAAATATATGAGAGTCTAGAAGAACTTGAATTTGCAATTTTAAATAAAATTTCTAATAGATGAGAAAAAAGTAATAATTGTTAGAACAATAAGCTTTATACTTTGATAATTGCTCCAAGTAAAAACAAAAATTGCACAGCTTAACGAAATCGAGAAAATGACATTTATACGGTTGGCACTCCAGAGACTTCAATGCCTGATAAGAGAGTAACGCTAAACATCAGGTTGAATAACGACTACTAATAACAAACGCTATCGTTTATGTGGAAACATGGCTTGCCATTCTGTATCTCTGAACACTACTCGTCAGAATATTTTACCGTCATTTCGAAGAAAATAATTAACATTTATCCTACGAATTACTGGAACTATCTCCTCCTCGTTATTCGACACCATCCATACTCGAATTCATGTTCCGACTACATCCTTCTATTCTCTCGTTCCCTACGACAAAATAAGATCCATTAACAATCGTAATGTAAAGGATGATGATTAATCATGTTCCTAGTGCAACCCTTAATCGTCCAGATCGCCACATTACACACACGCGATCACCACATCTATGTCGGTTTAACCTTTTTATATTCCCGTGTGTATATGTATACGTGTCCCTCGTGAATGTAAAATTGTGATACACGTGTACATGTCATCAAAATTCACGCTTTTGTTCTTCTAAAAATTAAGGGGATGGGGGTGATAACCCTAACGGTAAAACGTTATTTTCTCTCTACTCGTTAATGCGTGTGTGTATGTAATTTCCTCTCTTTCACCTGTGTGTGTACGTACGTACGTCTTCGTGGTACACTAACGTTCGCTATAAATCTAGACAATATATTTTCTTCCTCAACATTCATATATAATAATAATAATAATAATAATATAATATAGTAATAATAATAATATCTTCTCGGGCGTCGCGTGCTCGCGACGGGCACCGTTCTTTAAACCTTTAGAAAATAAAAAGAATTAAAACAGTTGCCCTGGGCGTCACCTGGCTTCTCGATTCCCTCAATCTTTTCGACCCCTCTCATTTTTCTGCGCGAGAGCGCGCGACTAAATTGAGAAAACTCTCTCGTGAGATACCGTGAACGACGTCCATCGCCGTCGCGACGCGCCTGGTCGACATCGCAGCCAACCGAATTGCGTCCTTTCTCTCTCTCGTAATCGTCGTCCTCTTCACAATTTTCCCTCTTCATCCATGAGATTCATCTTGGTCTGTTCTATCACTTATCGTTTATCGTGTGTGTGTTCACTGAGGTAGACAGATGGAATATTAAATGGGGTAAAAGTGTATGTGTGTGTGTGTGTATATGTATGTACGTATGCGTACACACGTTCACGTAGGCAACGAAACTCCGTCTGTTTCGACCATACGACGTAACGAGGGGGATGATTTCGTCCAACAACCAAACCGCCGTTCGGTAAGCGATCGGTTAACCTCGTGCATCGTCTTCCTTCTTCTTTGGAAATAGTATCTCTCGCGACGAAAGTAAAACAGAGGAGTTTCTACTGAGGTAGTGGATGGATTTAACTGTGGACGAGGCAGGCGTCCTAAGGCGTCCAACTTGGACCCCAAACGCGCCGCCAAGCACTTCCTAATCAGGGGAGGGGGCCACGTGTCACAAACAGGTCCTTCGTTCACCTTATTCCGCTTTCACAATCTCTGGCTCTTCGTTATCGCTGTAATCATCCTCTTCACCGCCAGAAGAATCACCTTCGTCCATCAGTCCACCGTGCCTATCTTGCAAGAGATCCGATCGATCCTCGTGCACAACACCCAGTCCTCGCCCCTCGTCTCTACCGATCATAGGGTAATCCTCGATCCCGCGACCCCCTAACTTATCCATCGCGCTCATGTGGGCCATTTTAGCAGCATGAGCGGCCGCCACAGCGGCAGCTTGCTCTGGGCTCAGACCCATCGTCGCAAGGCCGGAATTCTCCGCGATGAACTGCAAGTAGGTGTCCAGGATCGCTGATCCAGTCGCGCTGGTGTTGTGATGGCTCGGATGAAGATGTCCAGGTGGATGAAGAGGCGCTGTGTTAGGCTCACGGCTACCGTGCATAGTGTCCAATGATTTGGCTGCTATCGCTGTTGCTGTCGAGTTCTTCGCACCGCTACTGCTGTTGCTGCCGCTGACTTTGGTGATCACAGTATTGTTGTTGGGAGTCGGCGAACCGTACCTGAGACTCAACGGCAAGGTCAGGTCTTCTGGATCGTCGCCGCCGCAAATGCTGCTGCCTGCCTCGGATGGAGCTCCACCTCGAGGGATCTCCAGCCTCATGTCACCTCTTCTCGGACCAGTCGGACTCGCTCGTGCTCGTAGCTCAGCTGGACTCACCTTGACACCTGCCTTGGCTAGCAGACGAGAGGCCAGTTCGGGATCGAACGGACTCGGCATAGGTAAGACTGGTAGATCCTTGGTGCTTATGCCACGATGCTGTCGCGACATGTGCGAGTGCAACGAGTTCCGCGACTTCGCCACGGTGCCGCATAAGACGCAACGATAACCCGGACAGATCGTGTGCTTGTCCTCCAGATGGGTGCGCAACGTGTGAGCGGATCGATAGATCTTGCCGCACTTCGGGCAGGGACGTGGATCTGTCGCGCGGACCCGCGTCATGTCCAGACCACGCCGGGCGACTGAAAAAGAAGATAAACAAAAGACTGATGAACAACCGTGTTTTCCAGATATCTTGGGAGAAAAATTATTTAAATAGTTAAATAAAGAGTAATCGTTCGAATAATAATGTACGTTGAATGTATTGTTTTTTTTAAATTGTTTCTTGAGGTACAAAAACCTATTTTCTTGTCGAGTCTGCTTTGAAATTAATCTCTGGACTCTTTCTTACGGATATACAGTGACGCAGACATTTGTTTATATGCTTCCGAAATTGCAATTAATTGTACATATTTTTATGCACTTTCATCGTGATTTTTACTTTTACCATGCTTGCAAGACGAATTTTCGGTAATTCTGAAGCAAGATTCATAGTTTGGTACTTAATTTTGTCGAATATATGTGACAGTCATCCGTGAACAGATCTCCGAGTCACTGTATATATGCATTGTAAGCTCTACACAATGGTATGAGAAAGAAATTACCAAGTATAATAGCATTTTCCGATAAACCAGGGAGAAATTAAAAACGTTTTTGTTATTTCGTGGAATAAAGAAAACCATATACGGTGAATCCATGGAACGAAAACTGACGAGTCACGTGAAACTTCTCTGAATACCGTTTTATTGTACAAAGCATTACTTAAATAGTATATACTTCATTTCGTGTGTCGTATATATACGTCTTACGTAACGCTAGTATCTGCTAAAATAGTGCGTATGATACTCTATACACTGTCCGTGGCACGAGCTGTTAACCGTAAAAACGATTTTATAAAGTGAAACACCTAGCATACCGAAAATAGAAGACGATCGGTTCTTTTTTGTTTTTTTTTCCTCTTTTCTCCAGGAATCGTTATCGTGAATCGAGACTAGTACGGTACCGTTTTCTGAACCACTCGCACGACCAACAACTCGCGCACGTGTATATATATATATATATATATATATATACATATACATATATGTATATATATATAATATATTTTCTCGTATTCATTCGCAGCGCATCTCTAGTAACTATCGTACATGTGTGTCCAAAAAAAAACTTAACCTGCCCGGGGAATTTTTTCACCTAGGGGGAATACTGACGCGAAACACAAAACTGTAGAAAAATAAGGCTAGGCGCTGTTCGAGTCGACCGATCGTTCCACATCCACTCGCGATCGATCACAGCGATATGCCTCGAAAAACACTCGTTCCATATTCTTTAATAACATTTTGTCAGGAAACTATTATTAATGTATAATTGAAGAATTTCCTTGCGTGACTTTCTTATACGATTCAGAATGAACAAACGATTTTCGAAGTATCGCTGTGTACGTCTTTGCCATTGATGCGTCTCCTTCTATGCGTGTCCCATACTTATACGTGTATGTGTATATGTGTATGTGTGTGTGTGTAAATATTTGTATAATATTGTGTTTCCTCGATTAACAATTACGGAAGCATCGCAAAGTTACTCTCTTTCTCTCGACGATCGGTACGCGTATAAAACCGTTGACTTGAAATTTCTGTGTTTCTTTTCTTTTCTCTGTCACAAAAGTCGACTTTACGTCCCGCCACGTACCTAATCACACACTCTCTTTCTCACTCTGTCTCGATCTCTCTCGACTCCCATCCTACGGTCTTAAAACTACGATCTTTAACGTAAGGCTGGCTTACTCAGCTTTAGAGGAACATTGTTTTCTCTTGTAAGATACGTAACCTAACCGTTTATATGTCGTCGTCAACATCGTAGTCTTATTAAATCGGCATTATTTTTATTTAACACGACCTATGGTGTGTGACTACGGTTCTGTCTCTCAGGTTCTACTTGGAAATACTGCTTCGTACATATTCTTTTTTTCTCATTTATACAAAATAAACTCTTTTCTCTCTCTATATATAATATATATAATAATATTTATGTTTATATATATATAATATATTCCTTCTTTTCTTTTTCATCAATATAATCTTCCGAAATATATTTACAAAGTGTGCGCTTCTCAGGTGGGAATGGTTTGGTGGGGGTCGTAGGTTATAAGGATGAGTGGTGGGTGCGGTGCTTGTGCGGTGTATTCAAGAATAAAGCACTAAGAACAATTCTTCGGTAGCGTAACCAGCTCCCAAAAAATCGTTCCTTCACCCTCTCTATGTATATATTTACTATACCTCGTCGCGTAACATTTATAGAAAAAAGAAATCGTTTTATAGACTCTGGCACGCGAGAGACCATTTTTCGTCGAAAAACGCACCTTCTCACCGTGTCTGGGAAACGATATCGAGTCCACGTGCAATCGATACACACCGGTCCGAGAAAATATATGGCTGCGGCATAGAAAGGGGAGGAAGAGAGAAAAGAGAAGAAAAAGTGACCATCGACAGTACCACAAAACGAAAACCAAGGGGGGGGGATGGAGAGGGGGTAGGGGGTAGAACACACGAATATCCGAACATTGCCTCGAAGGTCAGCCAGAACAGGGGGATAGGATGGACACCGCGATCGTATATGCCCGGATAATCCCGTTCTTTTGTATGCCACTTTATCAGACGTAGGTCCATCTGAGCGTCTTGATCTGATCCCACTGTACGGGATGCTTCAGACGCATGTGGTTCCGCACGCTGTTCGGATGGGAGAAAGTTTTCGCGCACGATGCTACGGGACAGGTGGGCGAGTCGCGGGGATAATGATGCTCCAAGTGAGCCCTCATCGTGCTGATGTCCTGTAGGGTCCTACAACAAAGCGGACACCTGTAACCGTGCTGTTGATGATGATCACGTATCAGTTTCTGTTGCCTAAAGTCCGCCGTTCTCTGGTACTTGCTGCTGGTCCCAGGGGCATTGGTACCCGTGGATCCACCTGTGCTGGTCGTTGTCGACTGGTCTTGATGCTCGTCTTCCTGTCGTGCCTGATGATGGTGATGGTGAGGAGGAGGAACGGATGGTGGATGATGATGATGACGTTGATGATGCCGATGATGATGCTGTTGGTGATGGCTGTGGTGGTGGTGGTAAGCCGCGCCCTCTGCCTCATCGAGCCCGTGATCTGCAACCACCACCACACCAACGTTACCACCAGCCACCACCACCATATAAACCCAACCCACCCCCGAAACCCTAATAAAAATAGAGTATACCCCCAAAGCTGCCGCGCGCGCGTCATCCCCCCCCCCCAACAACGGTCTCATGCGGAATATCTGAACGAGGCGGCAAGGGAGAAAACGGGGAGGGGGTTACATCCCGCAAATGGTTGCCGGTTACTGGTATCTGGCGGATCGCTAATTGCTCTCTCTCTCTCTCACTCTCTCACACTCTCTCTCCCTGCTCGATATCGGGCGCAATTGGCAGACAGGACTGCACGGAATCCGCGCAATCATCGCGTAAATCGAATACTAGAAGCGGAGGCACTCGAACGTGTTCGGGCTGAATCTCACGTGCCAGATTATTACGGGAAGCATTTCGCATCTATTCAAGGGGTTGGGGGGGGGGGGGGAACAGAAGCTTCGTCACCGATAAATTTGAACATCTGGTTAGATCCGTAGGGTGGCGAAGGTGTTAGCGTTCGTTGAAACACATTTTTAGAAAATTACCCTTTGTACGGTGAACACGATCGATTTTACCGATTGCAGCTGATTTTAGAAGATCGAGAACGTTTCGTATCGCGGAATATTCTTGATCGGATAACGTGATCGTGGAATTAGAAGTTTGGGGTATGTACCCTTTGAGGGAAGTCGAGACGATCGAGGAGATATTGCATCAGCAATCGAAGCTACGGAAAAACAGGAAGAATCTCTCTCGATTGATCTCGTGGATACAGCCGGTCTCTCTCGGATAAAGGTCTTATCGACTTTCGTATAAATACGAACCGGGTCGTAACCCAGATCGTGGTCTACTTTCGCAGTCTAATATCCTCCGCAAAAGAGACAGACTGCGCTAAGTCCCACGGAAAGTCTACAGATACATCGAACAACTACATCGGTGTTGACAGTTTGAATATTTTGGGGGACAAACAGTAAATCACTGGCATTCGTCGCCTCATCGGCAACAGTTTTACTTACGTGCCTTTTTTATTTGAAGTAGCTATTAATGTTCAACTTTCTCAGAATTTCGTTTACTATTATGCTTTGGGGGGGGAGCAATCGAGATCTTTGAGGTAGGGCATCGTCCAAAAAAAGATTAGGAAACACTGAACTATAAGGTTGATGCATAATTATCCGGCGTTTATATCGGCGCGTTGTTCATAAGTGAAAAGTAGCGTTTTGTTTATTATTTCTGTATAAAAATAATCTTCTCTATTGTTTTAGAAAAATGCGTGTCGAAAACCATAGTCATATTCGCCATATTATGCTCTACCACTTTGAGAAAGGATGGAAAGCAGCACAGTCATTTCGCGATCTCAACGAACTTTTTGGCAAAGGAACAATCAGCGAAAGTCAGTGTAGGGAGTGGTTTGCCCGTTTCAAATCGGGTGATACCAGCTTGGAGGATAAGTCAGGAAGAGGTCGGCCATCGGATTTCGACGATCAGGCTCTTCTGGCAGCCGTGGAAGAGGACGAGAGTCTGACAACACTCCCTACACTGACTTTCGCTGATTGTTCATTTGCCAAAAAGTTCGTTGAGATCGCGAAATGACTGCGCTGCTTTCCATCCTTTCTCGAAGTGGTAGAGCATAATATGGCGAATATGACTATGGTTTTCGACACGCATTATTCTAAAACAATAGAGAAGATTATTTTTATACAAAAATAATAAACAAAACGCTACTTTTCACTGATGAAAAACGCGCCGATATAAACGCCGGATAATTATGCATCAACCTAATACACGGATGAAAAGCGTTGTTTGTCGAATTCAGCTGTTCTACCTGTATAAATAACCAGTTGAAAGGATACCAAACGTATCTTTGAACATAACATTCCGTGGAACCTGAAACAGTCGCCTCGAATGTAGAGCAACACAAGTCGAAAGCTATCTCGGCCATCCTCAGGGACCAGACTGTATTCAAAAGAGTCGGGCAACCGCCCCAAACTTCATCTAATCGCGGACCGTTTTTTCGGGGTCTCGTTCACCATGCACGCGAGAGTGGACGAGGAGTAGGACGACCGTACTCATGGCAACGAGGAGGACGAGGAGGGCGACTGATGCTGCTGCTGATTCGGATTGTTCAGGCTTGGCCGTTGGTGTATCCCGTGCGCCTGTAGCTGGTGATTGATCAGGTAATGCTTGGTCTTGCATCGTTTACCGCACACGTTGCACTGGGGCCACGTCTCCGGCGGCGGCCAATTCGAGTGGACATTTTTCACGTGTTGCCGCAGGTTGCTCGGCGACGAATAGCTTCTGCCGCAGTAACGACAGAGAGGCCTAGCATCGTCGTGGCGCAGTGCCGTGTAGAGTCTCGCGAAATTCTCCACGGCTTGCGTAGTTTCGCTGGCGGCCGCGGCCACCGCCGCCATCGCGGCTTCCTCCCTCTTCGGCATCACCGATCCTACAACCAGGACGTGCCCGTCAGTTGATTCTGTCGCGTTTTCCTCTCTTACTCTCGTTTTCACCCTTTCTCTCTCACTCTTACTCTCATTTCTTACGTCTCAATCCCAGGCACTACTATTCAGGCTATACTCTGTGCTTTCTCCTTGGCATACACACAGAAGACAATCAATCGTAACTTTTCTACCTTCAATATACACACCTAGGGAGACACCCTCGCACTGAAACCCTACCTCTTTCCAGCCACCATACACACCAGCTCTGCCTTGACCTCTTTCTCTCCACTTTTTTATCCATCATTTCTCTCACTCTCCATCAGCACCCTTATGGAACATACTGTGTATATCCTTCCTGAATGTGTCACACACGCTTACAGAGAGAATTCTTTCGTATCCATGCACAATACACCTTCGCACTCTCAACTGCTGTCATACATGTATACACTTGTATCCACACAGACACACACACTCGCGCACTCGTAGGCTACTCTCGTACTCTCAGGGCATGCCCGGTTGTAGGATGTTTTGGTGTGTTGTTGTTGTTGTTGATGTTGTAGTCGTGCCCCCGTCAGCGTTGTTCTCCCATTTACGAAAGTACGCACGCGATTCGTCCGCCAAAACGCACCCTGATCATCGGTTATTGCGCATGTAAGCCTTTTCCACTCTTCTCGAGCTCCGTCGAGTTCTCGAGATTACTCGACGCGCGATGATCGTCACATTAAATCACCCTTTGGCTCTTTTGATCAACGTACAGAGACCGTTTCACGCGCACACGTCTTCCAGAACGGAGGACATTGTTTGACACGTTCGCGACGTTTCCTCCGGATGAAATGGAGGTTTTTTTTTTTTTTCGGATAGAAAAAGAGCCACAGGTATGTAGAAGAAAAAACGTGTGATCCCCCAACGAGCACCGTTACCTCCCGCCTTTTCCACGTGCAATTTTCAAGCCCTCGATACGAGCAAGAGAGAGTAAGAGAGAGAAAGAAACAGACAATAGTAGACAGACAGAGAAAACAAAGGCGGATCAAGACAAAAAAGGAGTTCCCGGTGTAAGAAAGAGATAATGTGAAGACGGAAGACGGGATGGAGTGTTGGGAGAGGAGGAGTAGGAGAGATATATACGGA
This sequence comes from Dufourea novaeangliae, assembly GCF_001272555.1. NCBI lineage: Eukaryota > Metazoa > Arthropoda > Insecta > Hymenoptera > Halictidae > Dufourea > Dufourea novaeangliae. The sequence continues at coordinate 1,568,574 of NW_015373937.1, forward strand.
GAGAATGAGAAAAGAGAGAGACAGCGAGCGAACTACGTAAGAACCCTCGTATTGATCCACCCTCTACGCCTCGTTACGACTATCTTTCCTACGAATCTCTAAGCAAAAGGCCTCTCCCACTTTCGTGCGCGTCTCATTACGTAAAAAGGGGAAGGATGTGCAGACTGGGCCTAGTGACAGGTATCATCATTCGGGATCCTCCTACGCGATCCCTTTCCTCTCTAATCTCTCTGCGATTAAATTCGTTACTTTTCTGTATTCGATCGGGAAATTTCTGTTTTTCTATTGGGCGCCAATGCACGGCATCGTGATCCTAATAAACTGTGGCTGGTAGGCAACAGACAAATATATATGGTTATCAGGAAAAACGTCGCATGTAATATTTTCACTTTAGAGATATTGTCGTTTAAAGTTTTCCTTTTTACGTTGTTTTGCGTAATAGGGATGAATGGAATATTGGACTTCGGTTAAATTACATTATTTTTCTGAACATATAAAAATTTGTTTTCATGCATTTGTTCTAGTAAATACAATTAATCCTATATTCCACAGCTCGATGAATGCATAAACTCAAATTTTTCGAAATTCTGACACGTGGCGTTTTTCCTTACAGCCACAGATATGACGTCCCTGATCGATAGAAGTCTATTATAAAAGAGAGTGCGTGTAACACGTTTTAACGTAAACTCGTTTATCGAACGCAGCTGGTCTAGGATTGAAATGCTCCCCTCGAGTTTCTAGTTATTGGAGTGTTAAGAGGTTAAAAATGTATCCAGCAGCGCACTCGAATGATCACGACGATCTATGTGGGCGGGGAGGGATCGTATCGTCGCGAGGTTCCGTTTAATTTACGAGCGGACTTCATCCCCGTGGCTCTCAAAGATTAATTTTTGCTGGTGTGAAATATCACTCCCGTAGCAAGAAGGAAAACGCGGTTCCCTGATTTACAACGCGGTACGTACGACCAATTTATTAGAATTACACAACCATCGGTACAGAGAACGCAGAATCCCATATCCGCCGATGATTTACGTATCGACTACTCTCGGCCAGGTATTATGGTCGAAGCGAGCCACCGATCCCTTCCCCTTCCGTTCTGATTTTTCGCCGTTAATCGCGACTAAATCTCAAACGACCAATACACTGACACCTGTGCGTGGGATATAAATATTTTTTCACGCGAAATACTTTGTACAGACTACGTGGCATAACTGTGAAACCACCTTAAAACTTTCAATTCTTATATATTGGATTTAAAGTGAGAACGAACCAAATATTCCAAGTCTGAAATCATATTGAGAAATAATGTTTCTCCAGAAAAGGATAGATTACAGTAAATCATTCTATGCACTGAGTGTTCAGACGTCATCCCCTCCACTGGGCATCTCCCCTCTCCCCGTGACGAAAAATTACATCTAAATACTCAGTACCTTCAAACACTCATCAATAATTTACTTTGTATTTCCTAAAAAAAAAAAGTGGTTAGTTTTTACTTTAACCACAATATATAAGGATTGAAAATTTTAGGGTGATTTTATATTTCATCACGGAAATTTTCCCTTTCCAACGAAGAATTTCATTCCAACGGAGAGAGTATAATTAAGCTCGCGCCACACCTCCGATCCCCCGTTTTCCCTCTAAGCTTCCGGTCTTCGATGTACAGAATGTTGATTCGCTTGAAATAATATTCCAATGGAATATCTGTCTCTAGGTGGCTCGCCAGAAGGCAAAGCGTGAGAGCTTAATACCGCCAGCCGATTACGCGGACGTCGATTCTTTTAGAAAGGGGTTTTTCTACGTCGTTTCGTATCACGTAAGACAGCCCGAGTGAGTAATCGTACCGAGACGAGTTCGATCGATTAGGGGGGCGGCGAGTGTACGTGCGCGCTTGATTACAACGAGCCTGCGAGCCGATCGCTCGGAAGAGAATGATAGAGCGTCTGGAAGGGGGGTAAAGGAAAGAGCAGAGGGAAGAACGTCCGACCGGAACAGAAAATATCCTGAACAGACGGGGGGGTGGAAGGAATGATGGTGGTCGTGGGGCAGGATCCGTTAGAGGATATAGACACGAAAGAGGCGATGAAGTACAGGGCGTACTGCTGGAATGAGCTATGAGACTATAGAAGATTGTTCGACTTGGTCTGAATGTAAATTAGCATCACAGAATCGTGTACCCAACAGAATTAATCGTCGAGAAATTAGATATAAGGATCACTAGTTAGGAATGATTCCACAACAGAGGTAGATCTTCGCTTAAACCGGAAGAAAAGCTAAAAGAAGACACTATGTTCAGTACCCTAACTGCAGTACACTCAGAGATGCTATTTTAAGTGACAGCCAGCTTGCAGATGTTAAGTCAATCCCATAGCTCATCTACGCCGAAACGAGGTCCACAAAAGAAATTCGGACATGGAAAAAAGACGAAAGGAAAGACCGGAGGACAATGTGAATTTCGCTTTGAAACAGAGCCAGCCACGCGGTTTGGTAAATTGAAAAGCTAGTGATATAAAGAGAGACGGAAGCACGGCACGCAGAATAGAGGGGTTGGTGGGGGACGAAACAAGAAATGACAGAGTTATGAAATGAATGCAGAAAATGGAACAAATCGTGCACGAGGTAGAAGGGGATATACAGGGTAATACAAACAAAAAAAGAGTTCATAACTTCTGGGGTAGATAGTATTTGACAAACGATCCTACTGAATTTTCCTACGATTATATATTGGTTTTTTTTCTCAATTTTCTTCATTGTTTCAGTACAGTACGGGAGGTCCTAAAACGAAAAAGGCAGGCCTTTTAACCGAAACGAAAAATTGTTTATAACTTGGAAAATATTCAACCCATGTTTGTCAGGACTTTTTTTATCGTTTCAAATCGAACTCATATCACCCTGTATACAGTTGACGAGAAAACGGATTCAATAGCGAGAGAGAGAGAGAGAGAGAGAGAGAGAGAGAGAGAGAGAGAGAGAGAAATGATTGCGCCGGTCCATTAGCGGCGTCGCTTCGACGAATTGTGCTGCATTAACGAGGGAACCTGCTTCTCGAGAAGCAGTAACAGGCACGCTGATTGGCTGAAGGGAAGGCCGAAGATCGATGTCTTTGGGTTTCCGGGAAAGTTCTTCGGCGCATTCGCCTCTTACGCAACGAAAGTGTCCTGCAAAAGGAGCGCAGGAGGATATCGTCGGGAGAATCCCGCCCCGCAATTTCTATTTCCACGAGAGAGCATCTCTCGAAATGAGAGACGGCCAACCACGAAAAGGCTCTATTTGACGTGGGTCGTCGAGCCAGGATCCTTTCAATCGCGTCATCCTCCTTGGGGAACTAATCACGGGAAGGGTCAGGGCGACTTGACTCTCCCAAAGGGGCGTGTATACGATGCAAGAATGTTTCATCGATCTTTTATAGGTCTTTTTTTAGGTCTTTCTTAGGTCTTCCTTAGGTCTTTCTTTCGTTGAAACTTCGGGTGTTATAGTTAATGAAGGTATAGCGAAGCAACTTTATCACCATGGATTCCCACCTTTCACTACTAAATGTAATCTTTGTAAGAAAGGTTTTAAAGCGTACGAGGATCCTATTCTTAATCTAGAGAACTTTTCAACTACCTTTGAGGCAGGATCTCGATTCAGCAATAATGATTGCTGAAGGAGCCCAAGATGACAGAAATCTAAACCCCATAGATCCCAATGAATTAAGCTCCCATTCTAAAATCGTTGCATCATTAACTATTCAATCACAGATACGAATAACACTGTATCTGAGGGAGACTACCTACAAAATTAGAGTAAGAAGGGTCTCCACTAAACGTAACTTTCCACGGATACAAAAATAACACAACTCGGTTGTATAGTGGGGGACACGACCTTGAGCGGTCAATTGAATTCTCGCTCGACGATTACAGTACCTACATTAACGTTCTCGATACAATGACGCAGACAGCACACGTAAGCTCCCAATGGTATGTATCGAGAGCACAATTGGCAGGCTGCGCTCGTTTCAAGCACCACTTGAACGTGCCTCGAAAAGATCTCTCCCTGACCCCCTGGAATCGCACGTGTTACATATTTCTTCGGGAGTCTCGAACGATTTTTACGCGATCAATAACGCCGCCGTCGCGCTTTATCTATCACGTATAGCCTCCTCCGTGTGCATCCAGGCTCTGGTATTCCGCCAGTCGGATGGAACACACCTGGTTTCCGGTACCGAAATTCCTTAACGATCGGTTGCATCGAACCCCCGCTTGGCACACGGGCTTAGGTTTATGACAGGCCGCGTGATGTATGGGGGTTCTCGAAGGGAAGGCAAGGGGAGAAAAGTTTAATTTAGCTAGACCCACGTTGTTGCTGCCTACGAACTCGTGGCCCTCGTGTGCACATCCACGACTGCATCGTCCCTCACCGACGAGGCTGGGCCAAGTTTTTACGAGTTTTTCAGGGGTGGATGAGGGGAGGGGTGGAAGCAGAGAAAGAGAGATCGCTGCGACGTTGGCAAATAACTTTTGTCCTTTCTGATGCCGCATCCTGTGCCAGTCGGATCCACGTGATTTCGATGCTGATGGGTGGAGGGGAGGGGGGTTGCAGGGACAGTCTGTCATGGTTTTTTTTTTTAATTAACACCTTCTCTCGCCGCTAGCATTACTCTTTAACCCTTTCGATGTTTATGGCGAGTACACACGTCATGAAGAAATGGTTTTTTTATAATCGTCATTAAGGAAAAAAACAGTTAAAGGGTTAAAGCGTCTCTGTTCACGATGGTATCGCAATACTGGACTTCTATAATAGAGTATTCGTTTCGCACTAGAGTGGAATGGTTTGAAAATAAAACCTAGTTTATCTTGAAATTTGCTAGAGATCACTCGAACAGAGGATGATGATAAACGGCAGTGTACACAACGAACATTTTTCTTTATTCTACTGTTTAGTTTTCACCACCCGTAAAGAATGTCCTGCAGTTTTCCTAACACCTAAACCACTCAGTACCCCATAAGGTTAAAGTAAATAGATCCTGGGACTGAATCAATTTAAAAAAAATGTTTAAAATACTACCATCTGTATTTTCTATTCATCGTCTAATTCACAAGTCAACTATCCCCTCTGTCCAGTCAGAGAAAACGTCTTGGAGTAAAGATACGTGTCCATTTGCGAGTAAAACTATCGCGAGTTGCTCACAAATTGTGTGTCTTTTTCTCTTACTTTTCGGGCAGCTTTCACTCCCAATGCTACGCACAGTGATAAATAGACTGCGGGTGTTTACAACAAAATAACAATTCCCATAGCAAACGTAAAACCCATAGTATAGAAAAGAAATTTCTGCACAATTTCGTTTTTTTCTAGCAGTCCAGTGATAAATTTGATCCTCGAGAACGCCACGCAATAGTTTCACTCTCTCAAATGGACACGTACCCTAACGCAGAGAAAGAACTCGAAGTTCGTCCATCAGCCGCGAGATATCTTTTCCTCGAATTGAAAAACCGTGTCGGCCGCGAGGCGTGTCGCGCGCGGTACACACGTGCGTTACCATGTGACGCGCGGGTGTCTAAGGCACATTAGGGGGAGGAAACTAAAGAGGGGTAGCAGTTTGAGCGACTTTGGACAGCGTGCGTCGCGAGGACAGGGGATGGTGTGCGTTTGGCCGATCGGAGAAGCTACGAAGAAACTAAGGGTGGTCGACGACGGCGGGTAGCGCGGCGTCGGTGACGCCGTCAGACGGGGGTGGCGGTGGTTCAGTGTGGCAAGGGTGGGTGCCGGGGGCAAGTGAGGGCAGATCAATGCGGACATGTGCGGGAAATTGCACAGGGATCGATCCCAGGACCCTAGGGGGAAGCACGACCTCTCTCTCTCTCTCTCTCTCTCTTTCCTGTCTCTCACTTCAACATCCTCCCACCTCCGCTGCCACCCTTAAACCGTCTCTCTCGCCTTCTCACAACTCATCCTACTCCCTTCTTTCTCTGGTTCCTGAAACGTCCGATGGCTTTTGCGCCGCGACTTCGCCGATAACGCGAAAATTCCCATTTACTTCGCGTCTTTTCACGGGCATTCTGTTCGTTGAGCTCTTGAAAAACTTCATGTGGAAAGTACAGTGCCATTAAACCCTCGAACGACACGCGGTGCGGTTGTTTATATCGCTGCCGTTTCGACTGAGAGTGTCGTTAAATGAAAGGATAACGTTGAATGTCTTTGGGGGATTTGCGCGGGACTGAACTATCAGTCTTAATGATTTGATGGAGAATAAATATGGAAATAGAGTGCTTTTTTTAGTAGAACTTTATGCAAATGGAGATATAAAGGACACCCAGATGAAATATGGAGAAGAGTAGGTGAAATGATTGAAAGAGCAGTATTATAAAACATCATTGCACTAACTCAGACCTTACTGCACAAGACGGAATGCCCATCGAAGCATCAGAGCGTAGGAAAACGATCGCAGCTGCAGAAAGTGAAAGTAAAGAAGAGGACAATGTCGACTCCATAGAACGAAGAAACATCAAACATCAAATAATAAAAAAAAAAAAAACACCAATATCAAAACTCGAGAATTCGATCCTCGCGTGAAACAAAGCATAAAGAGTGCAGAAGAATCGGGGCGAGAACCCACCTGGATTTCGTCGACGCGTTAAAAAAGAGAACCTTGGTAAACAATCGTCTCTAGCCTATTCGGAATGGCTCTCTCCCGCGGGGAATTCCAAGGAAAACTGGTATTACGAATCGACAATAGCCAGGGCGTTAGGTAACAGAAGGAACATGGACCGGGTGTACCGTGAAATTGACGAGATGTTATTGCGAAGGATGGTGGAAGAAGGACCTTGAATCCTCGGGGATCGACGCGCAACGTCCAAAATTCCGGACAATGTCTTCTGCTCCATGCCTAACAGGATCTTCATGAAAAATGCAGTCTACGTTAAGGGTCGAGAAAACCCCGTGGTTATGCCCTTGAAATGATACGTCGTTACAGGATTTCTGGACGATTTTTCATCAGGAAGAACAGAAAAATTGCCCTTCGACCTGCGAAATTATCTTTAAATACTCTTTGAGTAATAAAACATATGGTAAATATATTGATTGTTTTCTGGATAAAAAGAATCTGGCAACTTTTAATCTTTGTCATTATTTCGAATAGTCCTTTATGTTAAATAGCCATTGCAGTAGGCTTAGAAAATTGATCCTTCACATACAGAACAAAAAAGCACCTCGAAATAAATATTCCCTCGGAATAAAATATCTACTTCCCTTGCCTCCCGCTCACGGCCATCCCCCTCTCAAACTACTCGTCCGTTTTAATTTGAAACTCTATTTTAATTTCAAATACGTTCGTTCGAGAGACGTAGGGTAAGGGGGTTGGTTCGAAAATTGAAGCCGCGACCGGCGGCGAGGTTTTAATAAAAGCTCCGGGGCCGCGTTTAATTCAGAAACTACAACGGGAACGGACATTTAGTGGCGGCAATAACGAAACTCTGTAATCCCTCGCGTCCTCTCTAATCCCTCCGGCGAACGTGAGAACCGAAAATAACCCGTCGGGGCCGAAACTCGGGAGATAGAAAGGCTGAAAGCTTTCCGGGCAGACAACGTATTGGACAGAACGGCAAAAGAGAGGAAAAACAAAAAAGACGAAAGACGGAAAAGCAATGGATGGAAGGAAGGAAACGAGGCTGAAGTAGGTGGGGAGAGCCGCACAGACCTCGGAGCAACTTGTCCATTTCCTGATACCCGGCCACTCGTTGGAATTCAATCAAACTTGCAAAGCTTTAAGGAGGGAAGGGGGGAAGAGGCTGGGAAACTCGCCGTTGGTGTTCCTCTCTTCTCGAGTGGTAGCCCCAGCTTACGGCTAAGTAAACAACCAGTCCCCGATAGATAGAAGACCGCAGAGCAGCCACTAGACGATAACAACGACGAAGAAAACGCGAACGTTTCCTCCTCGTACTTGTTTGTGATCCAAGGAAGAAGACGACGGTGAAGAGAAATGGGGGAGTGGAGGAGTTCGTCGAGAGAAAATTACCGGGAAGAAGGAAGAAACTGACGCGGGGGAAAGAGCACCGCGGAAAATCAATGTGGTCAGAGCAGATAGGGAGGACCGAGAGAAAGAGAGAGATAGGGGACGGGGAGCTGAAGACGAGGACAGATCCTTTATGTCGAGTCACGTCTTTAATATACCTCGCGTGGGCGGCGGCGGTGGCTACGGCAGCTTAATCAATCTTCCTTGGTAAAGTGTGCTGCTGCACCACCACCACCACCACCACCACCACCGTCACCACCACCACCCCTATCCGTCGCCGGTGCAACCGTGAAACCCAATCTCGTTCTATCGTTCTCCTACGTTCGACGTGGAACAATCGATACCCGTGCCCCCGAGGCGGCGAGTAGAACACGAGCGATGTGCCTACCGCGAAACAGGAATTTCAGACACGTGTGGCAGCCCTGAAAGCCTCTCGGAGCTTCGCTAAGCAAGAAACGGTGTATTAATTGAAGGCTAACTTAATTGAGGCGGTTCTGAAAGAAACTTAATTTCTTTTTAGTTTTGTTATGGAGTTCGCTGGAGAACTTTATGTACGCACGTAGGTTTGGAAAATATAGATAGGATGAGAGAAAAACGACGGTCACAGCGCGCGAGAGAAATATCGAGCCACCATGCGACTCTTTTGGTGTGTCCCACCAGGACGCGTCCGATTAATCATTTTTCTTGATGGCTCGCAAAACTTTCGTAATTTCGCGGCGTAGCCGCCGCGTTGTTCGAGAGAAATGGCTCGTGAAAGCTGTGCTAGACTGCGAACATTTGTAAATGTTCCGATTCTTTCTTCTTCGGTTTCATTTATAGAACAGGGACCGCCCTTTCTGCACCGACTTATAATTTTTACGATGAAAATTACTTTTTCACGATAAAATGAGTGAAAAATATAGAATACATTTTTTACCTACGAGGCTGCGTTTTCGAGCAATTTAAGTCTGAAAGTATCCGAGGCAGCCGGCAGTGTGGCCCTTTCAGACTTAATTATTTCAGTAACAAGAAGTTTTACAAGAAAATTTATTCGACATTTTCGATTTATGTTTTAATGCAGAATCAATCTCAAATGGTAGTTTAGGCATCGATGAATTATTTCCATCGATAAAATGACCGGAACGAGCCTGAGACAGTCCCACCCAACAGTCTAACGATTTCACGTCCGGACAGGAGATTAATGCGATAGATTCCGAAAGGGAATTGCAATTGTCATTTGTCCGGACGACGCAATATACGATGAACGAAGCGTCGGGTCGTCCAACCCTCCCCGACCCTATCGCTCGGGACTAACACGTGGACTACACGAGAGTGAGGGGGGAAAAAACGAGGGAATTCCGGGACATTAAGGAGGCAAGAAACGAAAAGGATCGCAGAATCAGGATAAGCTGGACTGTTAGAGAAGAACAAAAAAAAAAATGGCGAAGACAAAAAAATACGCGTCAAGGGATGAACTAGGGGAAGGCAACATTTGAGCATACGACACTATGTGCGTTCATTCGAGGTCCGCTTATCGCGCAAAATCCCATTTTTGTTCGTATCGCGGCCATCCTCCCCGTGATCTATAAGCAACCATCCTTCTAAACTAACCCTAAACCCCACGATATATCTGATCGTCGCCACCAAAGTGGGCCGCAATACCCTATTTCCTGTCTCCTCTTTCTCGTTGTCTTGGCTTCGGCTTGGATCTATCCGATCCATTCTACGGGTAATTGTTCTCTCTATACGTTGGAAACATTAAAACGAAAATTATTCCGATTACACTGATCATACTAACAGATTATATCGGTCATCAGAAAATTACAACTGTTTCGTAACGTACGATAATTCATTGAAAAATTGACCGAGGAAAATATCAGAGAACAATCGGTAGTATACATTCGTCGTCAAGAATATGATAATAAACAGGTATTATTAAAAGTTATTTCCTCCAAGCCTTCTCGTCCAACGCCTGGTCCGCGAATAAGCTCACCGATCAATCGTGTCCTGCTCCCAATATACTTTCACCCCCATTCCTCCCAAAGTTCAACCCTCAGCGAGAAGAATATTGCGTACGGTGGCCGTGCGATGGAAAGGACACGCTTTTATCGGAGGGGGGAACTCGTCAGTCTGATAAGAATCTAGCCAGGACCGAAACGGTAAAGTTATCCGGATCGAATCCGGGTGATAGATGACTCTAATCTGCGGACAGAACCGAATCGGGAGTCGATTTCGCTGGCTACTGGGTATTTTGAATTCGATAAAAAGAAGACGTACAGGTATCATTCTTTCAAGAATTTTGAAAAAATATTTAAGAAGTAGGATTGGTCTTTTATATTGGAAGAATGAAGTTTGCCAAGTGCTTCACGTTCCTAAACGTTTTAAGTTCGAAAACTTTGTTTTTATCCTACCGTAGTGCCTCAACGAAACAGGTCTCGCCACGGGCCATTGGACCGGAAACACTGCAATTTTCTCACCCCCCCCCCCTGTAGGAAAAGAACGCGACAGCTTACAGAGCAGAAAGTTCTTCGAAAACTTTCAAGATTCCCCATTCGAACACCGGGTGCCTAACATTTGAAGCGCTTCAGACGATCTCAGACATCCCCTAAATCCAATTTGACTGGCGGTTCGTTTTAAAGCCCTTCTTCGTGGAACGACGGCAGAGGCTATTTGGGAAATAAATTTGCACTAGAACGCTTCAGGTTCACGCGTAAAATCACTGTTAACAATAACCGATTTACGGAGTTACGTCTACCTAGAAAAATACAAAATACGTGACTTTTCAACTTTTATACAAAATAAAATATTCTCCTATGACAATTGTACTCTGGCGGCAACTAAATCTAGCCAAACTTTGGATTCTCTAGGGAAGACTGTAGACATAAGCTCCACTTTCTAGTGGGTCCTCTTCAAGGCCTTCCATTTCGTTATGATTAAGTGTTATTTAATTTTATTTAGAATAAATTTTAATTTCTGAAGATTTATGCATTTTATTGTACGTTCTATTACGAACATTCGTTACCCCTTCCTCCCTTTTTCAACCAAGGGGGCCCTAGAAGATTTGACAGTCTCAAAGACAAAAACCATTGCCAGATATACAAAGATGCGACGATAATCGTTAAAGTGTTCACCGTTTCGCGGAGCACCATTCGTAGCGGAAACCGAACGATTTTCTACGTCCACGGTCAGAAACCTCCAGGGTGATACCCTCTCCATCGGAACGCTTTTAACCGCGTCTGGCTTTCAGAGGTGACGCAGTTTCACGCCGTTGGCACGATATAAGGATAGAGCGGCGGGTGAGCCAGCCAGCCGAGCGGTTGAATGGCAGGGATTGCGGGGGCGAAGGTAAAAACGAAGAAAGCAGAAGGAAACGGCCAGGCAAAAAGCGGGTCTGGGCAAGAGTGGGGTGGTGGTGAACGAAGAAGGGTTAGGGTGTCGGGAACAAATGCGAGTCTCCACCTCCATTACGTCGGAACTGCGAGCAAGTTGGGGGTTGGGTGGCACGGAAGGACAGGAGATGGAAGAGATTCGTGGAAATACCGTGGAATTGGATAAGCCGTCGGGGTTTGTTTTGCCAGGGGTTCGCAACGAGGGTGATAGGGCCGAATCCATGAGCTAGGATCGCGTGGCCGACACTCATAGGGGCGGGTATCGCGTGTCACGTACAACTTTTCTTCTCTTCCACCACCCTTCTCCGAAAAATGGTGATCCGATGATTCGGGGCCGAGTCACTTGGCCCGTTAACGATGAATCGTTTTATTCGCGAATTGGAATGAACGATGTAGGAAGGATTGTTTCCACCGCGAAAGTCTACTTGAATAACACTAAAGAATAATTATTTTGTGGAAGAAACTTATTTCTAAACGCTCGACATAAGGATTAGTCTACAGCCTTACAGCTCCCTGTTTGGAAACAAAACTACCCTCAGTTTACAAAGTTGAGTTACCCCTTTTACATCATTAGCGTTACATACGCGCATTCATATTACACAAAACAATTACTCTGCATTGCTCGCATCAATGAAATACTATAAACTAAAAACGTAATTATATCGATAGGATAAGGTCTTCTTAAACATATTCATTATTGCAGTCTAAGTTTCAGTCTTAACAATTCTTCTATATCTTCTATTAATTTCCCTTGTCAACGTAAATGTTTTTACCTACATATCCCTAAAACAATCTAAGTCTTCTAGAAACCCCGAACATCGATTCCCCTGAATTTCCTAAAAAAAAAAAATTCGACCCTTGAAGGGGTTAAACGGTAGGGCAGTTAATGATCAGTGGCAATCTATACCTGACAATGAGACGGGACAGAACGCTATCGGAGAGGGTTGCCCTCATCAAACTCTGTCCACGAACCGAACCGAATGGTGCGGAATACGTAGAGAGAACGAACGAAAGAGAAAGAGGGAGAGAGAGGCGCCGAGGGTGGAAGAGTAAGGCGAAGTTGTACAGAGGAAGGAGTAGCGGGTGGAGGCAGAGTAGGTGCTGTTTGTTGAATCCTCGAGATCAATACAACCCACTCTATCTCTTTCTGCCTTGTAATTCCGTGAGCCTAAATGTGCGCAGGCATTCGCCACGTATGTGTGTGTACGTGTGCGCTCGGCACGTGTGGTGCCCTCAAAGTACGCGAGTGCACACGGGAACGGGACGCGTCAAGACGAAAACCGACCCGAGAGGCAAATGGAAACTCCTCCGTCGCCGTTTCTGCCTACTGGTTTTAGCACAGCCGTCGATATTTTAAAAGCACAGGTGCGCGGTAAAGCACCAGCGTTGCTGGATTATTGTGCGCTGGATCTAGTTTCGTTTTGTAAATATGTAATTCGTTCCATTTCCGTACGGTGATAAACATTATTAACGCGTCGATCAGAAGAGATTTGAAGAATGGGCAGATAGTCTGAAGAAGATGGTGTTCTTAAGAAAAAATTCTGTAATTTTTCCAAGTGTATTAACAAGAGGTGAAATATAGAAAGATATTCAATTAACAATACAACTACCGAAGATGAACGTGTTTCTATTTCCGCCACGTTGGTAAAAGGCGATGCTTGTTGAAAATATCCAAATGGATGAATTAACTAATTTCTGGATTTATATATTGCAATAAAAGTTGCGAAACATCTGAGAAAATACTGATATGACATTTAAATCACTTTTGTAAGGGGTTACGAATCGGTCAGCAAACTTTCTTTTCTTTTTTAAGAACTCCATCATTTCCAGAGGCTCATTGCATATTTCTATCCTCATCGCATACTGCGACTCGAGACCAATTCAAGTCGACATCTTAAATTAAGGATTAATTTGATAATTTCAAACGGGAAGTTGTTTCACCCATGATTAAACGACACGGCGATCATTAGAAGCAGAACCGACGAAAGGAAAAATAAACGATTCTCAGTATATTCCCCTTACGTTTCCCTAAAGCTCGCACAAAGGGTGAACGCCCAGCCCTATTCGATGTTCCCCGTGAATTACTCCATCAACGGAACCAGGCCGACGCATCCTCTTTCCTATTCCCACCACTTATACCGATAAGAATATTCCACGGGAAGCATTTCGAGCCCCTCTTTCCCGTCCAATCGCGGAGGCTTACTTATCTCAAGCCTGGAAGGATTGGCTGCGCACTGCGGTACAATACGAAAATAGGTCGGCCAATCCTCGTATCAGCACCCTCTTTCGCCTTCCCCTCCCGCACCCTATCGCCACCTCCAGCCCCTTTTATCCTTGCTATCAAAAGAAACCAAGAAAGGAAAAAAAGAGAATCTATCTACCGTTCTTACTTCCCTATACAATTGTACATCGTATGTACACAACCGCCTACGACGATTATTGCGAGGTCTCCTAAATCCGATCATATCGATCGTTCAAGTCCCAGCAGGGTCGAGTACCGAATGCAGATAGCCAGCATCCACTTTTATCGACCCTGGTCTTTAATCCCTTCTAGCCACTAGTTTAGAGGTCCAGAGGTTCCACACCGTTTTTCTAATCGATCAACGATACACGTTTTCAGTCACTGTTTTTCATCGGACCACCTGTCCGGAGCTGGATACTGTTGTTGGGACTGTTGACCGGCGGAAGCCTGTCCACCAGTCGACACAGTCTGCTGTTGCGATTGACTATGCGCCTGTATCTGGTACAGAGGGTAACTCTTCCGTTTCCTGATACCGTGCATAGACAACAGGTGTATCTGGAGGTATTGCTTCGTTTTGAACTGTTTATTGCACACGTGACAGGAGACGTACTCTGTCTGCACCGTGTGCACGTTCACGATGTGTTGCTTCAGGTTCGAATTGTTCGAATATATTTTCCCACACTCTGGACACTTAGGTTTACCAGACTGGCTTCCGTTATCCGGCTGATTATGTTGCTGCTGCTGCTGTTGTTGTTGTTGGGGCTGATGGAAACGACGATGGGTCTGCTGATGGAACAGCGCCATACTCTCGATTTTCTCCTTGGCGCAGGACTGAAGCATCAGATTCAATTCACTTTTCGCTGATGTTTGTTGTTGCAAGCTCTGCAGATTGTTCTGGAGCTTTTGATGCATGATCGTCAGCTGCTCGGTATTCAAGCTGTTCAGCGAATTCAAGGCATTAAGGGCGTGTTGCTGCGATGACGGTTGGCTGGTGGCGTGCAGGTGGTGGCGGTGATGATGATGCTGCTGCTGGAGGAGAGACGACAGATCCTGCCCTTTCGAGTTGTGAGCTCCGCTCTGGTATGCCCCAGACCCGGCGTGCTCGTTCCTCGTCGAGGACGTGGTGGTGCCCGGCAACCAACCGGAACTCGAGCTTGAACCGTCTCCTCCAGAGGGCTGCCATCGCCCTGGAACCACCAGCCAATGTCAGTCCTCAGCCAATCTCGTACCGATCCCTTAAACACTATTCAATTTTTTTTTCCGTGCCTCCCACAGCCCATTCGTGTGTTTTGCTCTCTCTCTCTCTCTCTCTCTCTCTCTCGGTTCTGTATTTTTCGGCGTTTCGTTCCTCGCTTTTTTTTCCCCCTCCCCCGATTGTGTGTCTATATCCGAAGGTAGCACTTTTTGTTCAATGATATATGTATACATATATATTGTTTTATTCGGTTGTTTTCTCGTTGTTTTTCTATATTTGTTCACGAGTTCCGTCGTTTCGGTAACGTGTGCTCTGTGTATGTTTTTATCCTTCTTCATTTGCCGTGTTTCCGTATACCTCCGAACCCTCTCTCTTTTTTCTTTTTTTCCAGAATGCTACTCGAACGGTCGATCGTGTATGCGTACCTCGTCTACCGAGAGGCGACCAATTAGCTCGTGTTAGCCTCGGCAAGGTTCGAAGGGTCGTTAAGAATTCGAGTAAAGAGAGTCAAGCTCGGCTTTGCATGGCAACCCTAACAAATGTTCTAGCGACTGCAGAGGCCTTTGCGAAGGAAATCGATAATCCCGACAAACGAGACTCGAAGAGAGCCGTTTCGGAGACGCGGCTCCGCCGACACAACACACGTTGCGCTCTCGCACCGTGTTACTAATGATTATTCTGTTTCTATTTCTTATTCTTTTTTTTTTCTTTTCTCTTTTATTCAAGGGATAGTTTGGGCAAGGGGATGCAGGGTTGTGAGAGGTACGAGAGTTCCATGCATTCAACGCAACAACGAGAGACCAGAGTCTTGAGGGAACGACGGGAGGATACTAAGTCTGGGCTATGAAATTGTAATAAACTGTGAAAAATCGTATTTGCTGGTCTGATTACTTACCGTAATTCGGATCCTGATTCGCCGCGTGGATCCCCGATGGTCCTGGTATCAGTCCTGGAATCGTCAATTACGATCGTGATCATCATCTAATCTCCACAAATCAGATGACAGGGCACACACAGTTACAGAAAATACACGATCGATTTAACAATCAATTGTCACTAAATTCGAGTTATTGTAGATTCCGAATACTTATGAAATGACATTCTACGTCCAGGAATTTAAAATTGTGATATTTTAATAAAAAAAAAAAAAAAACACGGAGACTGTCAAGTGAATTTGATCGCTACCTGGTAGTCCCAAAAGCGCCGCCGGAAACGAGTTACGATGATGTTCCATGGAGTCGTTCAAGATGTCGCTTGGTTCCGTCTTCACGGAGTTCAGGATACTGTCGTTATTCGACATGTCCTCCTCGTTCTCCGACATCGAGTTCGAGTCCTCACCGGTAGACTGTGCCTGATCAACGACATATCTCCATCTTGTAATCAATTCAAACTAGCCTTCTTCAAAGCGGACAATCAAAATCGCTCCATACCTGTACGTTATTGGTGGGCGTTGTGTGTATCGTGGGTCCTCCTTCCAGTGCCTGGCCCAAAAGCGATTCCTGAAGGTCCGACTTTGGCTCGACATGGTTACCAAGTGGCGGACTCTGACTTCTGGGTCTCTTCTCTGGCGGCGGACTTAGAGCACTCTCGTTCAAGTCTCCTCTACCGTTGTCTTGCCAAGGATTGCGTGGCGTCGCCTGTCACCCAGATTACCAACAAACTTATATATGTCACGATCTTCAGAAATTTTTGGGGGTTGTAACATTCCCACGTTAATTGCTACCCACTTGAGACCACGAAATAACACACAACGAGGGAGTCATAATGTTTCTATTCTGACCTTCCGAGATTAAACCAATTTTCTCCCGCTTAAAAATTATACCACGATCACCTATGAATTCGCGATAAAAAAAGGGAACAAATCAACTCACCGGAGCGCTACCGTTGTATCCGCCAGAAGACGAGGGCGGCGGGATCTTCGCTGTCGCAGCGCCGCTGTTGACGTCAGCTAACCCTCGAACCTGAAGCATCTGCGCCGTCTTCAGGAACGCGGCCAACTGTTCTTGACCCACGTGCACCTCGCCATGGTACATGAAGCGCAACAAAGACTCCATATCCGACGAGGCAACGTCCCTCAAGATCACGATCGGATGCTGGCATGGGTTCGCCTGCAAGAAAAATCGGAAATAGGGTCGCGATTCAGAAAAAAAAAAGAAAGAAAGAAAGAAAAACGTCTCTTGGTCTCCAGAATTGATTCGAGGATTGCAGTGTCCAAGCACGCGGTGTGATTATGATCGACGCCGGCCCCTGGACGAATCTCGTTCAGTGTAAATCAGTTAATCCAATTTATCAGAGGCCAGCCTCGGTCCAGCTGGGCCTCCGCCGGTCTCGAATTGATTTACAACGACGATTTACAACCTGGACACGTATAACGAGCGACGTTTAATCCACGTCGTCGATACCTTTCGCCCGGTTTTAATGACTCCCGGGGACCACTACGCGCGCGCTTCTTTCCCTTTTTAACGCGCGGAGGGGTCCAGTCTACAAATTGACCGCTAAGGGATCGATCGTACCGGATCGAAGATGAAAATTTACACACTCACAACACCACGACCATTTCTCCCGCGCGATACGTATCCCGGCAATATACGGAGTGTCAAGTACCATTATCGGCGCCGATATTAATTACAATTAATGACCGCCGGTGTGAGGGTTTCCATAACGGGATCACGGTTGTTTCAAGACAGGTGTCGCGGGACGACGCGTATACACGATCTATGGCTCTGTCGATGCAAGAACGCAATACGCAATCCAGGGGATCTAGGTAACATCACACGTTCGATTATCGATGTACAAAACAGACGGAAATTCGATGATAATGCGCTATGTCTGAAATCGTGTCGAAATATTTTAAATTCACTAATCGTAAAATCTGCAATCTAGGGTTAAATCACATACTTACGATATTGCTCGCGTGTTAAATGATGGCAATTTGGTTCACTCGGGAGAATATTCAGATTTTATTCAGGTCGAACTGTGCGTAATAAAATCGCTGATCTGCAGTGTCTTCGAATCGATTTAAACGGATCGTGGGTAGGAATATTTATGATTATCGGTCGCTATCGTCTTACCGCGCTGTTATAATCGTTCCCGGTTTTGTAATATCGACATGGTGTGTATTGACCGGTTGAAACTCGATACCGTTGATCGAGTCGAACGTGATTCCTTTTTTTTTTTTTCTTTTACTTAATATTTCGCCTCGTGAAAGGAGTACTCGCCAGCTCGAGCGATTCGGTCTGAAAAGTCTGTTGCGTCGACGTCTAATATTTCGCCCTTTCACCGGCCACTCTGGGTTGCAAATCGAAAATTCACGGAAACCAGAGGACGTTGCAAATGACCGCGGATGAATTCATCATCGATCGATGAACACAGAATTTCGACACGGTTAAAAATGATACAATGATTCAAGTACGTACACAGAACAAGGCTATTAGTTACGACGTAGTTTGTGAAAACACCGATATTCCGTTAGCTGTATCGCCTGTACCCAACCGTGCACCGTTAACGATTACAAGCATCTATTTTAAAGTAATTATTCAGAGGAACGATTCGATAGCGGAATGATCTGAAATTCCTCATCCTCCCTCACCCCGGTAATTCCGTAGGGGCCTGTTGTAATCTCGGAAAACACATGCGTAACGGTATTATGATAACCGTTCGATGGAAGTTCTTATTATAGTAGCCGTCTCAATGGGATTATGATACACCACGGTGTAAACATTGCAACATCGAATCGCGTAGAGACGCCTTAGTAAGGCGGAAACACGCGTGAAGTCGCGTGATATCGCCGGAGCATTTCTCGATCGTGTGGAATTATTTATAGGGCACGTGTTTATGCCAGGTCAGTACGCGTAGAATTCCTGTGATTTCAAGAACATGTAAACTCTTTTTAATACTGAAACTCGATGTGTACCAATAACTAACCCCCACCCTACCTACTTCATCAAATTCAATGCTTATTTTCGAAGCAATCGGAAGCTTATGCTGTTCTAGTGGTATTTGGCCTCGTTCTACAATGTGTGCCATCGTTTTGAAAAAAGAAAATGGTGCAGCGAGATCTTGAATTTAAACTGTGTTTCCAGTTTGTGAAGCAGAAATAATTACTTTATTGGTACACCTAATAATTCTAAGTAATCTTGGTGCAGTTGGTAGATAGATGGTATTTGCGAAAAATTGCTTTTCTATGATAACTTTACAATTTTCTACACTAGCATTTTAACCCTTTGCACTTGACTGTCATCTCCGATATATGGGGAATTAGCAAAATTCCAAGTGCAAAGGGTTAATACGTTTATTGTAAGAGACACGAGTGTGTGAATGTTTTCTAGATTCACTTGCACGTTTGTTTTCTCGTTAATTCCCCATCGATGGATTCCGTTTTAACCCAGAAACGCGGTAGTTTCGATTGACGTAACCGATGTAATTAATAATAATCGACGAATATTCCTGTGCCAAAGACGAACGATTGGAAGGGGGCCGACGACAGAGACGCGAAAGAGAAAGGGAACTAGAGAGAACTCCGGCATGGACTCTCCTTTATCGCATTAACCAATTTAATTAACAACTTTGAGACGGACTCTCCCTTCCCCTCCCGCTAATTAGACCTAACACGATTAAAACGGGTCAATAATTAATTGTATGGACGCGGTCGTGTGTCGCATATGACCTAGGCAAATGGCCGCCGCGATCGCTCGTTTTAGTCTTTTCGTTTCTCGCGACTCGGACCGATTTTCCAGGCTGCTCCGCGTGACGAAATCGTAATTCTTGAAATTGAACCGAGAGTAATTGGACACGACACCGGTTGGCAGGAAATAATACACCGCTCCGTTGGACGGGGAATTAGATTTCGCCGCACGCATTCCGTCAACGAGGAGGAAAAGTAGTCATTTCCGTATCGTTGATAATAACCAAAGAGAATCTTTGCACAAATACAAAAAAAAAAACATAACTCCGTACGAAATTCTATTTTCATTCAATCGAGACTCTGTATTTCGTCGAATTCTTACCGAAGCCTTTCATGAAAAAAAAGAAACCATTTAAAGAGATTTTCCATTATACAAACTCTGCATTAAATAGGTACAGAGGGAGGTCCTTTCAGAGCGACGAACCGAGAAGACTCGTAAAAAGCCAGTCGAACACGATAAAAAGTACAAAGATCCCCAGTATTTTCCTTCAACTCCCAGGACAAGAGACAAGCGAGGTAATTTAACGAAAAAGAAGATGAGAAGAAAAAGATAACAGTAATTAGTTATTCCAACGGACATTCCAATATTCCACAATAACGTTACCCACTTTCCTCCCATTAAATACGCTTCAACGAGTTCTCGGTTGCGCGCACCTCGTATACATATACATCGAGAAACAGAGAACAACCGTTCCGAACGGGTAAAAAGAAAAACAAGGATAATTGGTTGTTTTAACGTGCGCATTCCGATCTAACTTTTACACTGGGCTCTGCCTGTTTCGTTCGGCTTCGTTGTCTCCCTCCACAGACACACACACACACACACGCACACACGTTTATACGCCCTTTATTTCCATTAATCAATTATCGGCTTGGTTGGATCACGAGCACACAGCAGCGGTAAGAAACCGTCGGTCGATCCCTCGGAGCAGTTTCTTTAATCGATCGAGACGATCTTCCCGCATTACTTACGGTTTTTAGAAAGCCGGACGCTCTGGATTCCAACCGTGATCGGTTTACAGGTGGCTAGAGGAAATTATTGCCAGGTACTGATACCTGTACACCACTGTGTCGGTGTGCGTGTGTGCACATGGAAAATTTTTCTTTTAGGCCCGAGCATGACTACAAAAGACTCCGTTGCATCGCCGTAATAAACCCTGGGCGAGAGCTTTCCCACGTTTCGCCACAATGTGTATGTGTGTGTGATTGTGTCTCTCTCTCTCTCTCTCATCGCAGAATGGCGGATGAGAAATTAACTTGCGGAAAAATGGCGAGGAATTATTGCCGGTGGATATCTACGTGGATACGGTTAAATTCCCCCCACGGTCGCGGATTCGTTTCGCGATCAACGGGATCTTTCCACCGATCGTTCACGGTGGGGCATTTATCACCGAGCCCGCAGACATACTAGATAAGAAGGCGACCATGTTTATGCACTGGGCGTCGTAATCGATCGATGATTAATTTATTTTTTTTTCTTTAACGATTAATCAACCGATTTCCGCTTTCTCCGCGAGTCTGTGATCAAGTATGATCAATAGGAGAGAATTTGACGAATGGACGTGGCACGGAATTAAGACGAGAGGTCCAGAACACGATTTACCCGTATCTTTGTTGTTCGGAATATTTTGTGTTTACTTCGACTGTCACTTGCCAATCAATGTTTATCGATCGATATTATATTATGATTTAGAACATTTTTTAATAAAAAAAAAAGAGTCATAAAGATTGGTTCATAAACTGATAGAAATAAACACAGTGAGTAACCTAACAGTAAATTCTTTTTAACGTCTGTTTATACGGAATGTTAAAAAAAAAAAAAGGTCTAAAGGTGCGCATCCAGTTGTTGCGTATCCTCGTATCGTATCACCGTTGTGTATCAATGTGGACGGGCAAGCGTTTCGTTGTTGCATATGGAAATGTATGGTGATACGACACGATGATACGCAACAACGATGATACGATACGAGGATACGCAACAAATGGATACGCATCGTAAGGTACTTATAGTATTGCACACCATTTATTCGGTATGTGTTTTATACAATACATACCGAATGAAGTAAAAAATATCGAATCAACATAGATCCTAACATCAATGTTTTCAAAGAAAAATATAAAGGTTTGTTTTCACATTCATTAGAGATGCTCCATACGTTTTCTTTCCATTTCAATACAAAACTCACTTATGTGGATCGTGGATCGACGTACATTTTCAATCGTATTACCTGTTGTCACACAACCTTGAATCAATGTACTTTTAAGCCAATTTGTCTGTATGAATATATCACGAAGTGATTTACTTACGATATTCGAACGCTTCTAAATACAGAAGTTGATTTTACATTGAAAGGATTAATTTTAGGATCTAGATTAGATATTTTTTGTTCAGACACAAAGTCTTAGATTCCTTTTTTTTTAAACAGCCTATATTGTTCCATTCTTCCCTCAATCCCGTCCTACTTCCATACGTATAGCGAACCCTGGAGCATCCTATAGGACGATTGAATTTGTTGTTCGTTGTACTTCTGGAAGTGAAACAGGAACTTTTCCAATTCCAGCCGCCAGCCGTTGGCTATCCCCCGCAATTCCGTAACGTGCTGTCGGAACACACATGCAGGTGTGTTCGAGGAACAGATCGATCCCTAACCCTTCCCCCCCCCCCCCCCCCCCATCGAACACCTCCACGCGCGAGAAAGAGGAGTGGAAAAAAAAAAGAGAAAAAAAGAGGCTCGTAATCGTGCGTCGCGGCTGTATCGTGATCGCATGTAGGCGAAGCACCCCAACTAAAGCGTAAGTAGAAAAGTAGATACGATTGCATGGTTTCTGATCCGGTTATGCAGTGAACAAAGGCAGCGGTGCTGGCCGTCATGGCTTCGCGAAACACATCCGTTCGCCGTAAACAAGCCGCGATGGCCACACCAGGGCTAGAGAGTAGTACCGCGCGTAACCCAGTACAAACACACGACCTCTCATCGCCTCCTTCTCCATTATCTGCTTATCTGGATAGTTGATGTTTCACTGACGCATGTTTTAAGCTTTCCTCGCATTAAGCAGTCAAATCGCGAGATAACGGGTCGAGGGGAACGGGTATCGATCAAACATTGGCCGCGTAGCTACCGTGTCTCTCTTCATACGACCCTATTTCTACACGCTCAACCGTTTCTCCCGCCCCTCACGTCCCTCTGGCCACTGGTAAATAGACTTTGGGGATTCCGGCGTAGATAGCGGCGACGATAACACGGTGGTGGAGTATTGATTGATTTCACCTCGATTGAAAATTCACGACGAATTCAGAGACTTTGTATTTTCATCGTGGCTTGGAATTATTCTAATAGCGTCGATAGCAATTTCAGGGTTTTACGGTGGAGTAGTTACTGTACCCTTTTGAAAATATTGTCATCCTTTGAATCCTGTCACTTATTGTGATTCTATATTTTTGTTTCTTGGAATAAGACGTTTAGAACCGACGTAAAAGAATTCTGTTAAATTAATTAGTTTCACTTTCTATAAATTACTTCATAAAAATCTATAGTTGCATAAACTTCCGCAGTTTACCGATGAAGAATATTTTCAAGTCTAGAATGTACTTTGGTTTTTCTGTAAATAAACAAATAACCTATGAAAAGAAGGCTACGAATTAAGTTGCACGCCTATTACCTTCGCTTGCATTATCCCAATGGCTCGAACAAAACGTCTAACTTTCGTCTCCAAAAGAAACCATTACACATTCCCGAAAAAGCGATAAAAAAAAATTGGAAACTATTTCTTCCTAATACAGTAGAAATAGTTAGTCAAATGTCTCTGATACGGATAGAAAAACGCACACCGCCAAAACGACGCAGAGAGCATCGAGGACCCGAGCATTACGGGAGCGGTCGTAAAAGGATTCCAGCAGAACGAGTCCGAAGGTTGAGAGAAATTGACCAAGCCTGGCTTCTAAATGGCTCTATCGCCGGCTGGCCAGAGCGTCGACGGTGGGGCGACAATGCCGTGGAACAAGAAATTATACGTACGCGGCGTTTCACGCGCTTGTCCCTTCGTCCCGCCTGTTCTGCGTCGCTTTTCCAGATGCGTGCGCGCCAGCGGGCCTTTGCGTGTGTGTACAGGAATGCGCTCACGTACAACTACGCATTTCCGTTGATAAAAATACACACGGGAGGTGTATAATGTGTCTCTCGGTACACGCGCGCGCGCGACAATCGTCATTTCGCTTGTGCCGTACGCGACCAACGGCGACGAAAAGGGGAGTAAAGCAGCGAACAGAGAAAGAACGTGAGAGAAAAAGTGTACTGTGTAGTGGGAAAAAAAAAGGGAAGGAACAAACGACCAGGAAAGAGGGACAAGGAAAAAGGAAAGAGGGAGATTGAAGGAGGAGGAGAAGTCGTATTATACGCACACGCAGCACAATAATATACCCGGGCGATAATTTGCTGGCCGCATGTGCGCGGCGACACTGTTCGCTCGGCGGCTTCGGTCGTGCGACATTAAGCGTAATGCGAGTTGCACCGCATAGACGCCGCATTAACGAAAAACGAGAATCAGAGAAGAGAGGAGAGGCTTATTAGAGACGACCGACGTTCGGCGCGGCCGAATAAAGTTCTCCGTGAAATAAAATACTCGCGTGAAATCGCGTCATGTGGAACAGAAAAGGCGATGTTCTTTTCTTTTTCTTTTTTTTTTTTCACGGTTTTTCTCTGGTCGTCCGCGTGCATTCCGCGTGGCCGCGAAATTGACACGAGCAGAAGCCGCGGTTGGTATTATATTTAGAGACGCAACGCGCGGTGTGGGAGGCAGGATATTTTCAAATATGAAGACACTCCGAGGAAAGATGCAATCCGCGTTAGACATCAATATCTATAGTATGTAATGCAGTATAGTAAACTATATAATGAATTAGGTCGACAAGAATACTCACGAAAGCACTTTAATAATGTAACAGTTGCAAAATAGCAGATCCGGAGTCCGTCATTTTAACGGTTAGGTAGATCCAGTGTTAAGTAGAAACGGTTCGTACTAGACAGACGCGGTAACCAAGTCCGTAATATCGCGTGAACACGACAAACTCATTCTCCCAGAAAACAGTGTTCCCTCTGCAAACATTATACTCTATACAGTGCAGAAAATTCAACAAATTCCGATAACTTGATAGAACTTACACGACAGGTAAATTTTAATCGCCGTGTAAACTATTTTTCCATCGAAAATTCCCGGTGCTCCCGCGTGAAACAGACGGGTGTACACGTAGGTATGTATGATCACGCTCGCGTATGTATGTATACCTACGTCGCCCGCGCTGACATCGTGTAACGATCCGTTAATAACGTTACCGTTAACCGCGCATTAGTGGTCACCGCGGCTATTTGCATATCGGATCGGTAATTTCCATCTGACGCCGCCGCCGTAGGGAACGGCCGTTCCTGCGTGCGGCGTCCGAGCACACAGAGACCTGGTGGGTACCGGTATTAAACGCTGGACACCTAGGTGTGTGTACCCCTTGCTGTGGCACCATCTATGCCCGCCATTACGGAGAACGTACCGCGCCAGGTGATTTATCCGACACGGCCAGGATCGAAAGCGGTGTCTCAACGATCCGAAATGGATATACATATATATGAATAGGTACACATATATGAATTTAAAATGCGCGCGAAGATCGGTCGGCCTGATAGCTGAAATAACAGTACGTTCTCTTTAACTATCAATTTCACCTCGGTTACATCGAACCGTGCGCGCGCTGCCACGGGAATATCGGGGAGATTAGAAATTCGAAATATGTATTTCTGGCCTTTATTCCCGCTTCCAGGAAACGACCACGGGGATACGCTGTTGGTATTTCGGAATGTTGGGTATAGAGCATAGGTACGAGGCATACCTTGAATGATTGAGTTTTTTAAATGGGGAAGAAACGCATTTGAGGAAGTCAGTTAGACAGTCTTTATCAATTGTTCTGGACGAAACGATGTAGGGTGGACGCACCCCAGTAAACGTACAGGTACCAAATGGACATTATACATATTTGAAAACGAGTAAATTATGTTATTAGAATAACATAATTACTAAAAGAAATGGTTAATAAATTGATTTTTTTTTCAATTATTTGTTTCATGGTTAAACAATTTTCGCGTTATAAAAACGTACAGATGTTAGAAAGTCTAATTTTCATCTGTCAAATATTTATTAATACCATAGGGTATTTCTATTTTATTCTTAACCGAATAAAATATTCGAAGGACGAAAGGAATTCCTACCTTTATTCTTCCCTGTATGAATTACCGTTATAATCTGATTTCGCATAAAAATCCGCAATCTACCAACGGTTCCAACGTAATTCATAGCCTGTTCGGTTTCGCTCGTGATTCATCCATTCCGAGTATCTCGGAATCTAACTTGTACCCAGCAGCTGGTAGTTAGACGCATCTCCGATCCGCAGGAGGATCAGACGATTTAATCGGACGGGTAAATTCACCGCAACCACGTACCATTCCGGCCGTTTCCGATAAGATTCCCCGATAAGCTGTCCCCGATGGTACTAGAAGTAACGCGTGATGCAATGCGGTAACGTTCGGGAATGAAACACGACAGCTCGGTTCCAGGATCCAGAATGTCCGATCGATTGCCGCTGGGAACACGAAAGAATAGATCGGAATGGATGCTGGATTAGTCGCGGTAAATACGCTCGAGTGGGAAAGTGAGTCAGGAAAAAATTCTGAAAATCGAAGGCGATGAGTAATGCGACGAAAATTTAATAAAAACTCGAGGAAAGCACTTGATCCGATGTGTGTGTGTGTGTGCGTCGAATGGATCGGGGACCCGAATGGAAAAAAGGAAAAATGGCGCGAGTCCGTTGCCACGAGTGTGAGTCAGCCGAATTTCCGGAAGACGATAGATTCTTCGTGTAACATATGTATTTTCCCCGAAAAAATCCGACGAAACAAAGGAAGTTAATGTATTGTCCGAAAGTCGGGGATAAATATTCTTAAAGTTCGACTGCCACCAGCGCGGATGTCGTTCGGAGAAAGAAAAAAAAACTATGTTGGGAGAGTGACTCAGTGTCGACGGAGTAGCAGGAATAAAGGGGGACTTGTTTGTTCACCACTGGTAATTGCACGTTACAATTGAACTGTGTTTTAGAAACAGAAAAATGTCACGCGAGGGAATGCCATTCGGGTGAAGTTGGTGTGAAGGACAGGACAGATAAAAAACGTTCTTGAGTGAAAAATATTATAACCAGGACACGTGGTAAAAAATTGAAAAATTTCTGTTCACGAGTTTAAACTTTAATTCTAGGAATAGCCAAAGATCTATAGGGTAAAATAGTACTAGCCATAAAAGGTGTGTACACTCCCGCTCATAAGTATTACTTATCGAATGTAGGGTAAATGTTACTTAAAAATATTAATTCATAAATACTGTTTAATCCTAGATTACTAAACTATCCTGTGACATACGTTATTACTACAGATTCGTAAAATTTACGACTGCAGGAAAACACGTAATATTCTAGAAAAATGTTATTTTTATCCAGGTAGAAACCTACGTTAAAAATAATAAAATGTAATACAGTAATTATTCAACACAACTTGGACACATGTTGACAACATGACGACAATGTGCCGATGTCTGAGAAACACGAATTCAAAGTCGTAATTTTTACCACAGTTCAGTAGTGATGTAAGGTTAACACGTTGACTGCCATAGTGAAAAGGCCGTACGTAAGCAGACACTTTATTTCGTTCTTTAAGTCATAAATCGTGAAAAATATATGCGTATTTAGTGAAAGCCTGTTGGTCTTGTTTTAAATTATACTACGATAGTAATTTAACATACGATATTAATCCAGCCTCTTTACAATATACATGTCACCCATATTTGAATGACGTGGCAGTCAACGTGTTAAGGGACATGAAAGTTAAAAGTGGCCTAGAAGAAACATTATTTCTACGAAATACCACATTTCCTTCATACAAACCAGGTGCCCCAATACTTATGATCGGTAATGTTACCTTTTTCCTAGTTAGCGGTTAAAATGATTCCCTATATTCTTTCCTCCCCAAAAATACATAAAAACCCGTGTCGAAAAAGAAAGTGTTCCATTATCAAAAGAAAAAAAAAAAGCATCCTAAACGATCATGGATCAGGTTAACGTCGACCACAGTTCCATCGTCACGCCTCCACGAAAGCCGAATCTCACGCGCAACGTATCGAAATTAACGCGCTCTCGTGAATCTGCTTTCTCCGAATGTGCCGTCTGTGTCCCCGCTGGCAAAACGAGTTGTGTCGTCGCGCGGTCGAATTCTTGAATTACACCGTAACATATATAGCAACATCTTCTGGCGAACGGATTTATAAGTTACGCGCTTCTGGTGCGCACTCGAAGCAATAGGGGTTAGAGGGTGGAGGAAAGGGAGGGAGCGGTGGTGCTGCTGCCTCCTTCTTTTCGATCCCTCGCGGTGACTCACATTATATTCTTTTCTCGCTTCCTCCGAGGCTTTCCTTTTTGTTGCTCCTCCCTTCCCTCTCTGGTCTCTCTACGTTTCTTTCTTTCTTGGCTGACACTTCGGGACACGCACGCACCACGGATACGCGAGGAGGAGGCACGCAGAATTTATTACGGTGCGGTGGCCGGTCTTATTTTAAGATCCGACGAAGCACAGCGCGCGGCGGGCAAGGCAGGCAAACCACGCATATTCCTCGTCGCGGCAACGACGATGCGCGCGTGCACGCGGACACACCACGCCGCTACCAGCAGCCTGGGGTACTTACGGGAACGAGTCAATGGATCTTATAGCCGACAGATGTACTACGGCTGTCTAAATTTGACGCGAGAAGCTTACCCCGTCGCCTCTAGTACCGAAATTTCAACGTCGCTGCGTTTGGATCCGGTAGGCATATGTCGATCGATTATAAAAATCGCCCAGGGATTCTTTGTTACGCGTGGATACTTCGATAGGAACGTGATTTTTGTTATGAATACGGTACATTAGAAGCAATGGAATTTTTTCCAACTTGATATCTACGTTCTTTTGGAAATATTTTACATAGGATTATGAACTGGTGGAAATACTTTTTTCCTTTAACTTCTATTTTTTATTCTTGTTTTGACTAGTATGCCAAGTTAAAATATTCCCTACCTATGGTAGTAAAAGTAGGATCTATATCTATCAATGTAATTATACAGAACAATGAACAGGATTCCACAATCGTTAACAAAAATCCAATCGATGTCCTAATTATATATGATCCCCGAATTTTCTATATATGATTCATGTTCAAATATTCTTTTTCGAACCTCCGTCGTAGATTGCATCTGTAAGAGGTCCGTCGTGGAATGAGTCGTAACAAAACGTTTTTCCTGGCTGGAGGGGGAGCGTATAGATCCCCATTGGCCGGCCGTCGAATGAGAAACGCAAATGCTCGACGCATTAAGAGCGCGTGCCTTAATGTACGCGTACGTGTCCGCGTAAGTGGTATTCCCCTCCCCTTATACTAACGCAGGCCGTAAAGGAAAACACAAGCCACGATTTCATGACGTTGGGCCACGGATATACGGCGTCATTTAACCCCTCTAACCCGCGTACACATCCATCGACGTTGGAGATCCATTAATGGGCCGCGCCTAAGACTCTCGAGCGACGTTCGGATTAGAAAGACGATAAACCTGGCTCTCTTGTCCTAATTTCTTGTCGTTCCACCGTCTTTCTTTTCTTTTTTTTTCTTTTTTTTTCGTATCGCCTCCACCTTCGTCTCTCGATCTTCTTTTCTTTTCCGTGTTGGGTCTCCTCGCAAGCGCGCTGCTCCCTTCCCTTCGCGACTCAACTACGAATGGTGAGAGAGAAGAATCGAAATATACCGTTCGTTGGAATTAATTAGAAATACGTTTTGATCCCGTAACGACGAGCGGTGTTTTCTTTGGTTGAATAACTGCGGCGGAAACGCGCTGTTCGTTTAAAGCATTCGTGCGTATGGGGCTGCATTCAATGACGAATAACTAGCATTTCTTCCCTTCCTCCCTCCCTTCGACCCGGTCGATCGAAGGCATTTAACGATTGTAAATTTTATGCGCGACCTTTGCTCAACCGCCGCCGCCGCCAGGGCTTCGCATTAAAAATAAATTAAGAAGCGTGATATCAGATACGCGAGCCTTTCTATTCTGGCCACGAGAAACCGTGTAATTACCGCTCGAAAACAGAGAAGCCAGTGGCCACGCACACGAATCTGCGACTAGCAGAGTTTCTTGATGGTTTACGTTCGAGGTGTATCGATCATTATTCTAGCGAAGAATAATAGTAAATAAACATGTGTGTACGAATATGTATTCGATGAGTGTTACACGACATTACGAAATTTTTGGAAGTCTGAAATAAATATTGTTTAGGGGATATTGATGCTTATGCTATTATAATGTAATGAAAGTGGCCTAGAATGTATAGTTTTTACGAAATATCAATTGTCTCCATATTGACCAGGCGCCTCAATATTTATATCTGGTAGTGTACTTTGCTTTCTACTCAGTAATGTATGAATTTTATGTAACAAACGCGTTCAATTGAATCATAACAAAGCGATAGGATAAGTTTAATCCAAAGTCTTCTAGAACTACTCTTGTTCGACAAAATGGCAGACGTTGAAGACCACTGTCAGGCATCGTAAACTCTTTAATTAACACGGAATCTTGAAGAAGATAATGAAATCATCAGCTTTATGAATCCAAATACTTTAAGTTACACGAGATGAGAGGAAGACAGTGTCGTACCAACTTGAAAATAAAAACCGAGTAAATCAATGTGTCAGAGACATTCGTGGCTGATCGTGATAAGTAACGAGGCTTTTTTTCCAGTCGGGGCGACAGATGGCACTCGTCGGGAAACGTTGAACCGTACAATTACGCGGTTATATTCGATGGTTAGGCGGAGACCCGTTGGAGGTCGTAAGTTTCCATCGGAATCGTTACTCGCCGGCTGGTGAGAATCATTGCCTCGTTGCTCATTAATGCGTCTCAGCTTTTTGCCCGTGTCTACTACACGTGGGTGTGCTGGCTATGACGCACGTAATCGTAAACAGCCGTGACATTACCGATGCGGAAGACACGCTGGACTGTGATTGGACACCGCTTATCTCGCACGGGTTCCCGAAATAATGTCGAACGAAGAATGTTTTTAGTCGGTATTGCGCGTGATACGAAACTCCGCAAGTTTCGATTAGCCGCCAGTCGACGTACACGATCATATCGATCTGGTACGCGATATCTTCTTCCGGTACTCTGAATAAAAATCCCAGAAATCCGCACGAGTACTTCTTCCACGAAATAAGTCGACATTCATCCAATTATTAGTAATTCAAGAAACGTACTTTTCCATTCGTAGATTCCTACGTTTCAAATACATTACAAAGAAACATGTTATCGTAATTTTTGTCAGGCCAAGAAAGAATAATTCTCTATTTCAGATAGCAAAACTTCAATGCAGATCCAATTGTAATTGGTCATGGATTTGGAAAATATATAAGGATATGTACCTATGTATCCAAGAAGACGTACTGTGATTGCAACACGTCGTCTGATCAACAATTAAAGAAAGGGAAGTATTCTAATGAATCTTATTTGCAAGTATATTGGACTAATTAATGATTTACTTAAGTAATGTAATTGATTCAAATACATATTTTTTTTATACCGCCTACCTTTAATGTTCCCAATACCAAATTTTATCCCCTAACGAATTAGTTAACGTTCTTTGTATATATACCATATATACATGAATTAATCAATATTTCTTGACTAGGTAATATTAGGTTAGGTACACTTTATTCAGAACCCTATTTTTGCATGTCCAATGTTTCTCGAGTCCTAATTAAAAATTCGTAGGTGTCAACGGTTCTAACGTAGGCTACATGAAACACAAACAATGTCTCCTTACTTCAACAATTTCAAACTTTCATTACTGCTCCAAAACGATCTTCGAGCCGAATGTAACGAACCGTTAACGACAATTTCTAGTTGACATACCATCGATCTATCCTCCCAACGCAACAATATCCCAAATTTCCTTGTAAATCACTCAAGCAGGCTGGGTATCTTTATATGTCGCCGGTACGAAACCGATACCTTCCGAGCATCCCCGGTGTGTATAAAGTCTGCTGCCACCGCTCGTAAATTATCTCGTAGGATTTCGAAATGATTCAAATTTCGTCTGTATTATGGTCCCTAACGAAGCCAGTCGAGGCTCTCTTCTTCTCTCTCTGCGTAGAAAATAGAAAACGTTTCTTTTTCTCAAACGTCGCGACTCCCTTCGTGCGCCTCTTGCAGCTCTCTTCGGGCGTTAAGTTTCTCGTTACAGCCGCGCTTCGAATCGCACCACACAGCCGGAAACAAACGAGATCAAGCGGCGTCGTTCTCCCCGTATATTTCCAGCGGTCTTTCGTCCCTCTCTAGTGGCTTCTTCGTTCCCTCTCTCGTGAGACATCACACACACGCGCGAAGGATCCCGAGGAGTCGGAGCGGGCGCGCATCCCGCTTGATAAATTTAAATGCGACCGGTCACACGACGAACCGAGCGAGTAACCCGCGACAGTACGTGATCGTAGGTATAACACAGACCTGATTGCGTGCGGGAACGCTTGCACGAACACGCGCGCGTGGTGTCTCAGCTGCCCGCGCGCGTACCGCCTTTAAATATAGAATATGGAGCACCTTTTGCCCGCCACACGGTGGCCCGATGGATTTGTGGTATTGTGCAAGAGCGTGATTTTCTGTTCCCTGCACTCAGCACGTGCCACCCAGCTCGAGAGCTTCGACGTTTTTTGTTTCCTTTTCCTCTTCTCGCCTGGGCCGACACTTTTCCTCATTGCCTTGCTCTTCTTGTTTGGGTATCGAGCGACATGGATTTAACACCGCTGAGCAGAACGTTTAACTTCACTGGGGATTTTATACGATTGTTGTTAGATGATGCTTCAATGAAATGTAAGATGTGGAGTCTAGATGCTTGGTCGAGTCCTCTAACTTCACTGGGGATTTTATCCAATGTTCTTAGGTGACAGTTCGATAGAATGCAAGGTTTGGAATGTTACGCAAGAACTGGTGTTTGTCCAGGTATTTATAATCTAGATAACAGCCATTTACTCTGAACATCGGACCCTCCGTACTGTCGAGTAATAGCTCGGGTGCTACGAAGGCAATGGAACCTCCAGCGACAGCTGCGTCCTGTCTGGGTTCTTATGCGCGTATTTATATTTTTGTAAATGGAATAGGAAAGAAACCGCTCCCATCAGAACGCAAATGGTTTAAATTGCTTCGAGACTCGGGTATCGGACTGTGAAAGATGTGCACTTGGCTCGAGACAGACGTGTTATTCCGATCCTCAACGTCTGACATAAAAATCTCCATGTATTCACAGAGAAACATTACGAAGGAAAAAAAAAAAGAACAGTACCGGTAAACGAAACGACTATGCTCCAAAATATGTCAGTCGGTAAGATACCGTTCTCGCTTGCGGCGATCGAAACCGACGATCCAGCGATCCCAAATGATTTCGTTACATTACACCAGTGTTTCCCAACGTGGGGCCTTTTTTATTTCAAGCATCCATTAATGTTAAACTTTCTCAGTATATGCCATCGAGATCTTTGAGGCGTTGAGATGGCGCATGATCCAAAAAAGGTTGGGAAACACTGCATAACACGCGAATGGCGGACAACACACCGTCGTAAAATCGGTATTGGAACGCGCGTGTAATCGGTATGTGTCTCTCAGCCGCTGCCGCCACCGCGGAATAGGCACAAGGTATGCGAAGTTACGGTAATTCGAATGAAACTCCGCGGAGATTAATTCCTCTCAAGTGGTCATCACGGTTGGGGCATTAATGCAGTTATCTCGAGGACCGTGACAGCCTCTGAAAGGCGTGTCTCGCCGCGCGCCACGTTGGAATATTACGGGGAACAGGCTTAACGAGTTCCCGTACCGGGTTTTATCGCGACTCGGCCGTTCTGCTTAGTCTCCCCCCACCCCTCGATCTAGCCCGATTGCTCGGCGAATTCATTGATTGAGAACGACAGAGATGGGAGAGGGAGGGTAGAGGAGAGAACGAGGCTAATCGAACCGGGACTATCGACGGTATAAATTACACGGATCCTTTCCGCCCCGACAGCTCAGGCCGCCTGAATCAGTAGGTAATTCTTCGTCCGTGGAGAAAAATCCGAAAAACCGTATCGTACCGACCAATCCCGCGGAATACGTTACGAATAACCAGGCAGTTAACCCATTTAGTACCTCAGAGCCGATATATCGGCTTTGTGGGTTTTCTGAAAAATACTTTGAACCGATATATCGGCTATCCGTTTTTAATATAATTTAAGCACATGTAATGACAGGTATTTTTATAAAATAAATTTATATAGCGGAACATACGTTTAAAGAAAAAGAATTTATTTTAATGAATACCCCTACTGTAAGGCAAAGATGGGAAAATTAATTACCTAGGTGAAGAGTTTCGAATAAAGAATAAAAAAGTTGAAATAAAGTACTTCATTCGTAATCGTTCAAACGTAGGAATTCCAATTTTTATAATAGAATAAGACTTCATCTTGAACGAGCCGACATTTGCTAAACAATTATTTGCTCTTGCATACTGTAGCTTTTCGCTATGCGTTAATCCAATAAATTCGCGAGAGAAAGATCGAGTGAGCCAGCGCGCGCGATTTCGTAGAATGGGAAGAAGATTGCGTGTCTGCACGACCCGTTCAACAAAGTGTTTCGGGAATTTTCATTGACCGACACACACACACAGACACACACACACAAGAGAGAACGCGAATCTTCAGGGGACGACACGATGACGAACGATACAGACGGTGTGTTACGCCGTGACGAGTATATACTTTACGACTCGCGATAAATATTTAAACTGTCTCGCGGTAGGGTTGGTTACACGCACACTTGGACTCGCCGCGGGTAAGAGGTTTCGGGCTCGTTATCGTCTTCATGGAATCACACGGTCCGCGAGCAGTCGGCTATATTAACCGTAGAATCGGTGGCGCGCTGGCCCACGCGTCGAAAATAATAAGACGACGCCTGGGAAGGGAGGACAGAAAGAGAGAGAGAGAGACATGAATGCGTAGCGACGACAGTGTTATTTCGACGTCGGTAAAGCAATATCGCCGTGGCGTAAATTACAATGAGGAGGCAATGTGGTAGGACAACGCGCGCGCGTGTTCGCCGCGGGGATTGGAGCTCGAAATGAGAAGCTAAAATAGAATAACGGAGAACGGTGAACACAGAGGAGACAGACACGTTCGTCGGCGTGGAGAAGTATGGTATATACCTACGATTTCTATACGAATGCCTCGAAGAGGACATTGGACAGTGTTAACGCTAGAATTACCTTATTCAGATTTCTTGTTTTACAATTACTGACATCGTGAAGACTTTTTTTCGTTGGGATATATGCTAACTCAATTATTATACACTGCATACTATATTGTATCGCATTATACAGGGTGTTTCCGAAACAGTGATACAATCTGATAGGATGTGATTTTTCATGGAAAGATTAGTCGATAATTTATAATAACATTTTTTCGTACGATGCTTAGTTTTTCAGAGTGAAGATTGAAGAAAAGAAAGATTTAATAGAATTTTGCTAACGCGTCTGTTCGTTGCATTCTGTTTCTGCTTATTATCGCTATGTAGACAATAAGTAGAAACGGGCCGTGATGAACAGACGCGTTAGCAATGTCCTGTTCAATTGCACGAATGTTCAGTAAATATTCAAATTCGAAAAATTTTATTCTACATTTTCGACTTATTTTTCCATGTAGAATCACATTTTATCGGGTTGTATGTACCAGTCTGTATGTAGAACATCTGGTACAATTTTACAATCTACGAAGGATTTGTCTACCTGGTGTATTACAATGTAATTGCGGAGAAATTACAATTGCAATTACAATGTAATTCTTATTGTAAATTTAGTATAATTAATTACAATGTAATTGTAATTCTCTTGCAATTACGTTGCAATTGCATTGTAATTGTGATTTGAATTTTGTAATTAGATTACATTTTGCCCAACTCTGCCCAAGACTGTACGCTCCCACACGTTTCAGTAACCCTTACCGCTGAATATCGATCACCAGAAGCGGGAACCATGCTCTCGAGGCTTAAATCCATGATACCGTAATCCAAATGGACAGAAAAGGATTCAACGCGGAAATAACAGAAACTGGAAGTAACGTAAGTGCATATCGCTCGGTTTCGACGGATTTCGATTTTTCTCGCGGATTTCGCGGCGACCACGACAGGCTATTGCTCGCGTTTGGTCGATTTATTACCGATTCCAGGGCAGGGGGAAATATATTATCGGACGGTAGGTGTGGTACAGGTCTCCGGGGATCGTATTTCGGCAAATATCGTTGCGGACGTAGTCGATAACTCAGTGATTCGTCATCGACTCCCGGCCGATAGTCAAATGAACGGGGGGCTGTCGTAAATCGTAGCACCGGTGGTGCACTAACGCATAAATCAAAGCGCGGCACCGCTGTCAGGTGTTCCAGGCAGACTCGTTATCGTTGCGTCACGCGCGTTTGATATCGAACACGCGAAAATATCGGCCAGTTTCATAAGCTTTCGGGTGTTTTTTTCACTCTTTTTTGTTATTCGAACGAACGCACTCATGAAAACATGCAGTGTACTGGATCACACGACTTATTTCTATCGTTAAGAACTAGTCCAGTGTTAATATGTTAATGTGTCTAATTGGAGAAGCCTTTTACGTAAATGTATGTATACTTTACTGAACTTCAATTCACACTACACGACTACCAAAGCATTCAAAATGAATTTTCTCGGATCTTTCACAACTTTTGTTCCATTGTGAAAACGAAAAAATTAGTTGAATTATAAATTGGAATATTTTCAGAAGTTCGTCATGTTTATCGATCCGCTAGAAATAAATAATACGTTCCTCGTCAGTAATTCTAAAATTAAACCTCGATTGGTAAGGTGGATTTTAAGGTCGTACTTGATAAGGTGGGGTCGGATTCGACTCGAGCTCTTTTCTGCTATTTTCAGACAGGTAAAAAAAAGTATCTTGAACTTGTATTTTTGTTCATTTATATAATAAAGAATAATAACTGAATTAATTGGTATAAAAACAGAATTGGGTGTATTAAAAATGTACTAAATGATAATAAATATTTTAAAACGAGAATAATAATAAAATAATAAAAAATAGAGTGGGGACAGCACAAGAAGAAATATAACTCACTATATATCAAATATAACCCATACCTTACCATGGAGTTAACGATAAATCGAAAGTTAATTCGTGGAATCTCTACCTGTCCCGTTAATAGTCCAGAGCCCAAAAACAGCTAACAAGGTGTTTTATCACTGTTTTCATTCCAAATCCCATATGATCGATCATTGAAACTGTCGTCGAAACAGTAACGCTCTTTCCAGAACACAATTTTACACGAGCATATTTCATAATGTTCCGACGAAATATGCAGAACGACCCCCGTGAAATGGCCCGATATCCACGGAAAAATGCGCAGCATACAGGGCCACCTATATGACGTCCGCGCGCATTAATCCTCGCCAATTGCGGCAGCAACGGTTGTAATTTCATGTTTTCTCCCCGGGTCGTTTAATGCGACCGACGAATGCGCGGGGAACAGTGTAATAATAACGGGTGCCACGGCGACGTCTACAGGCATTAAACAAACGTTTCCGAGCGTCGCTAGGACGCCCGGTGAAAGTACAATAGCCGGGGGATATTAATGAGCACAAAAGGCTCCACCTTCTCAGTGTGGTCGACGCAATGCACGCTGCTTTTTATTACGTCGCCCGCGTGACTTATATTTAAACGACCCGTAGCGGCGAGCACCGACGTCCTCGCGCATATGTACGTCTACTACATGACGTCGTGACGCAAGCCAACGGGAAGGGGAATATCATCCGGCGTCAGCTCCGAGCACCGTCGACACTTAAAATCAATTAGCGGTACGCGTCAATTAGAAAGTCGGTCGCCTCTTCCAACGACTCGATTTCTTTGGCCAGACTCGACCAGGGAACAATCGTCACTGTATCGTTCGAGCAGTGTTCGGCGGAAACAACTAGCGAAAAAAAAAAAGAAAACAAGATCCGTTGGAAAGTCACACGGCCATATTGGTAACAATAGATACCCTGCTTTGTGTTCAAGGTGTAATAGAAATTAATCGAATGATGTGGAAGACACTGAATGTTGTGCACTATTGAATGAAAGGAATGTAATGTCCAGGTTTTGTATGGATTGTAGCTGAAATTTTCAATCCTTATGTATATTGTGGTTAAAACCCTTTAAATTTTTAGGGGTTTGAACACCCTAAAATTTTCAATCCTTATGTGTATTGTGGTTGAAATAAGAACGAACCAGTTTTTTCTAGGGAATATAATCTGTCCTTTTCGGGAGAAACATCATTTCTCCACACGATTTCAGACATGGCATACATGGTTCGTTTTTATTTTAACCACAATACATAAGAACTGAAATTTTAAGGTTGTTTTATAGTTATGCTTAGTACAGCAATGCAAAGACTATGGAAGATAAAAGTGAGGAAACGGGAACCTGATGGTAAATCTACCAATGCTTCCAATACCCTGAACCTTTGTCGAATGTTTCATCTATAATAAGAAGACGACTTATAGAGGGTAGACTCTTTTTAGATGACGCCGATGAGGTGGTCGATCAAGGGGGGACACGAGGAAACTGGTTTTTCGAAGAGGTGAACCTCGATTGACGATATCGCGACGACATTTCGAAGTGATCGATAGTCCTTTGGTCGTGGAGGACTCCGGTTGGCCGGCGAACGATATCGACGGCACGTTATTATGCAAATTCGAGCCGGAAGTCCCTTCTCGATTCTTCCTCCCGCCCGTCGTGATCGTAATTACCGTCTTCCTACCCTCAAACCTCCGTGAGCATCCGAATTTTACATTTGCACCGGCTACATTATGAGAACGAACGTGATTACGAATAAATTTGTCTTTCTAAAATTCTCTATTTTCGTTCGATAACACTGACTATTTGAAGATATGTAAAAACTCGAATAGAGCGAACGAACTGTCAACAAAAGAAACCTGGCAGATTTTTAACCCTTTAACGGTACAATTTTATTTCAGAAATGTGTAACCATTCGATTCTTTTATTCTAATAGAAGAACTGTACTTTGCAATTTTTACTCAAATTTTAATAACTATATTTTTCACATGACGAATATACTAGTTACTAAAAACTGGTCATTTCGTCACAACTATGTACTATACATACTCGTCAAACACCGTTAAAGTGTTTGTTAAGTCGTTAAGTGATCTGTTCTATCCCCGAAACGGACATCAGTACGTATTCCGCCAACCCGTTTGAATTCTCAAGATCAAGAGGAACGCAAAGAATGATGGTAAAAGAAGAAAAAGAAAAACCACTGACCTTTAGGAGCCTCCGGAAGTACGGACTGCACGCGGAGAGGACGACCTTGTGCGCGGTGAAGCTGCTACTGTCGCATGCCAGTGTCACATCCACGAAATCCTCCTCGTCCCTCAGATGACGAAATGAACTGAGGATGCTCGAGTGGAAGTCGTTCCACCTGAGTGAGTACTGTTGCTCGCCGCTCGACGAGGACGAAGAGGCCGCCATGGCGTCCGTCCCCTCGGGACCCACGGCCGAGGGCACCAGAGGTGCTATCGTGCTCACTCTGGCACCCCAACGAGGACACCTTCACTTCACCTTTCGTCGCGTTCCACCACGCACCCCTCTATCCTTTTTATCGACCCACGGTGCGCTACCCCCGTCCACTTGGCCTGGACCACGTCCACGGGCAATTTACTTCTCGCTGAAACGACCACAATTGCCTGGATTGAATGATGTCTTCCTGAACGAGGTCGCTTTTCTGTCACTAGATGGTTTTCCTTCGATCGTTGTGGCTTTGTTAAACAGACCTTGTGATCTCCTGTGATTATCTGCCAATAAAATTCTTTGGTAGTCAATTTGTTGCTCGGTTGTCTAAGAATCTGATTATGCCCTGCTGGTTCTTCGATCTTTCGTCTTTTTGGTCCTCTAGAATGTCGATCTCGAATGTTTCGTTCGTGTCTGTTGCGATGACGATGATGTCGAACGATTTCGATCGATGTCAAGTGTAAGGAAACTTTGTGCCTAGCGTGGATCTCATAATAACGACATCGTGATAGCGACGAGAGGACGTTATCCGCCGTTTACGGAGTATGGTGAGACAATGAGACCGTGATCGGTTCTGAAAACAATGCGTGGACTATTGTGAGACCGTGGCTCGACCGACACGTGACGGCCTATCGGACATTTTTC
The DNA here is from genome assembly GCF_001272555.1 of Dufourea novaeangliae. Taxonomy (NCBI): domain Eukaryota; kingdom Metazoa; phylum Arthropoda; class Insecta; order Hymenoptera; family Halictidae; genus Dufourea; species Dufourea novaeangliae. Next base: position 1,608,401 of record NW_015373937.1, read on the forward strand.
TCAAATGGACTGATTCCCGCACGTTATAAATTCAATCTTCCCTTCGCCCACTATCAATCTGCTGTTTTATCAAATTAAATAGTTATCTCGATTCAACTGACATTCTTACAATCGTTATTACACCATACTAAAGCAATATTTCCTAACGTTCATTCGAATCATACACAGTCTTCATTTAAACGCGTCATCTCTGTCAGATAATCTGATTCGCCATTCAAAGTAAGACACTGAAATCTCTCGAGCTATAATTACCATTCTTATCTACGTTCCGGGAAAAGTCGATAAAAAGATTGCATTTTATTTATGTACATATGTATATTGCGATTATACGATACTCGAAGTGAATTATTCGAAACATTTCACCTAACAGTCGATGGAAATATAAAAAAATATCTCTCTCTTACCCAATGAAAATTCCACGATCCCGAAACGCTTCTTTCTTCCGTTTCTCCCCGTCACCTTCTTCCACCACTCCACCAACACAAACCACGACCGTGTATCACTTTCGCCCGTTTAACGAAGTCCTTGCACCCTCTGCCCTGCCATTGCCTGATAGACGCGTCATTCCGACATACGTTGTCCCTGGACGCCCGACGTCAGACAACTGTCCACCAGGTCAACTGATTTTCGTGGTACACGTGTGTCCGTGCTTATCATGCCCCTCCTCTACCTGTTTCCACTGTCGATCTCGCCTCCTCCTGTTCGCTCCTTGTTCTCTGGACCACTCTCAATCTCCTTCCTTTTATTCAGCCGCCTCAGTCTCTGTCCTGCAAACCGGATAAAAAAAAAAAGGCCAGGTTAACAGGCGCCTGCATACACACGCGACTCGTCGCGGCCACAAGAATTATGGACGAGATTATAAATTAAACGTGTAACAATGTAGGCATTCCAGAGAACGTTTGCCTCGTTCATTTACTAGATCGTCCTGGGTGAACGCGGTGCCTCGATCCTCGGCAGCCATCAACGATCATTCAGTCATTGATGGATGAAGAATCGTGAGAAATTGGAAGATTCTGTGATTCTTCGGGGGGGAATTTCCAGATCTGATATTATTCATGTCTGTCGGTGGACTAAGTGAATTTTACGTGAGTCATTGTATGCGGAGAAAATTTCGCCTGGATGGTGATCGTTACTTGAAATGTTTCTTACCAATGTTTTTTACTAATGATTAATGAGTTATTATATGATTTTATACCTAATGTGCAGAAAATTGTGCTGAGTACAATGAGAGGTTTAGAAAAACGATACAAAAATCTGAGGTTTCGAAATTTGTGGTGAAAATATTATATGGTACACGTCGATGCTTCGTCGAACGATTACAGATCGTTTTTAATGAACAGGCAGGTTGGAAAGGGGGGCATGAAACAGTAATAATAATAGGAGAATCGTGCAAATATCAGACGGTTCAACGATAAGGCTATCGGTCTTGTTTACGATGCCGTGGATTTACTTTGTACCATTCTCGGCAAATATTAGAAAACGAGATATCGAACAGCGCTATGGTAAACTATAATTACTTTTTCACCTTTAGTCGTTACGAAAAGGGCCCTGGATTTCGTCGAGGCATGACTGTTTCGCCTTAGGGGCCGACCTATTTTTTTAAACACCTTCGAATATTCCACGGTGGAGTTCTGCTTTTAAATTACAGAGGTGTATTAACGGGCTGCCGCAGAGCACGCGAACGTTATAGAATTACAATGCGTGCGGGCATTGCCGAGCGTTTCTATTGAAATCGGATTGAATACATACACGGGGCGTGTCTAATCGCGACACGACAGATCCCGAATTATTACAGAATTTTCGATAAGTTGATGATCACACACAATTTGATAATCTGTCAACAATTTTATTCCTTCCTTTACTATAAAATATCAATGAACAGTATTTATGTCATGACTCGATAAATATTATCATTACATCAGGAATATCTTTTTTACAAAGGGTGTAAAATCAGAAAGTAGGTTTTATACATCTGGTTAAATAAAGAATGAGAGTTGCTAGAAATTTTTAAGGGTCTATGTATATGTCGTGTATCAATTATGATTATGAAAATCAGGAAAAGTATGTATACAATTGCACCGAGGTCCAAAACTTTTGGTCCAAATTTCAGGTGTAGAAAAGATATTAAATCTGAAAAGATGCAATTAGCACCGTATTAAAATGTAATTAGTAGTTCCCTAGCCACGAATGCATTAAGACCAGATGCGACCTGTGCTCGACAGTGATGCGTTTTCTTCCAAGAATGAATAAAACAAAGTGACAATTGAAGTATCGAAGTAACACGGAACGCGATGAGAACACACATACGCCTTCGAGCACTTGCACACATTATGAAACTGACATAATGACCAGAGGAGGATTTCGCAAGCGCATACGTAGAAAGCGTTACGAGGCGTGGAGCTGGGAGCAAGCGTTATCTCAGTTTCGATACTGAAATTAAATACGCATTTTCCCGTCTACGGAGTGACGAGCCTCTCAGGCAATATAGGAAATCAGCTGACCGTCGTATAGAAGGTGTTTCGGAATCTCAAATACTACGTCCAGTAATTTTTCTAATTCCGAATATTATATTTGCCATCCATTTCTGCTATCTTATCAACGTTAGAAGGCCTCATACGTTCACGTAAATATTCAAACTAGACAAATTTAAATACTTATCGTATTTCAGATTGTATCATTTTCAGGGTCATGTCCATCAGACCATCATCTTTGAAAGACTTTTTGTATGTGCAGACAGAGGAACTTCCTCCATGCTTCCTGAATATTTCGATACACACGAAGGTTATGAAAGATTATGGAATGAATAGAATGTTCTTCTATAATTTCTATATAACATCTAAGTTTAAAAAGAAACAGAGTATAATCTATACATCTGTTCCCGTCAGATATTTATTTAAATACTCAGGGTTGAACATTTGAAAATATGCAAACTGTTAAGTATAAAGTGCATACCGCCTATGGTTTTCAAGTGATAACTACCGGTGAATAAATTTTGAAACGTGCTGTATCTTTCAATCAGATGTTCCATCTCCTCAATGATCGCGGAATCGCAACGAAAGCGTGCTCTTCGTTCTCCACGTGTGTGCCGTCCACGCGTTACATTATACCATATGAATGAATCCGGCGTCCCTGAACATATTTTGACGAACGAACGATCGATATATTTCACGTTTAAACAGACCCCTACTCCTACACGCGAGTCACGCGACAGGTATCGGTTTTGCAAAACGTCGTAACACAGTCGATCGATGTAAAATTCATTAGTTCGTTTCGCCAGGATCGAGTGTCGCGCCATCAAAACGACAGATGTTCGATCGACGCGTACGGATCTATGCGTTTAATGATTGTCGGTCTTCGAGGAATGTTTCATGATACAGGGCGTAAACAAAGGAGACTTATTCGACGTAAAAACACAGTGATCTGCATACGTCCGCCGGCTACGAGAGTGATTTATGAAACCGCGAGGAAAGAGATCGACGGGAGCAGCGAGCCGGCTGAAACCCGACATCATTAGCGATCGTTGCTTTGTGGTACCCGTGGCCCGAATAACTTCGATCTTTTTACGATACTGGCTAGCGGTATTCTCTGTGCGTTGATCGTTTTAATTGACAAAAGGAATCAGCCGCGAAATAAATGTGCCCGTTCGCGAAAGCATTCGCAACTCTAGATAAGTATCGATAAATTTTGTACGAGATTGTAAGTGAATTTATATTTTTACAACATCAGGATTGTACATATTTTATATCAGTAATTTGTGGTATTTTTAGTACTTTTATATCAGTAATTTGTGATATATTTATATCAGTAACTTTTGGCGGTACCTAACGTTTTGTCTTATCTTATTTCGAAGCTTCATTATCTAGATCATGGGATTTTCTCCTATTAATCATTGGCACCATTTTGGTATCATAGTCGAAGGATGTATCAGCATCAAGTGTACTTGATATTCTATGATTACTTTTAGAACCATCGGTCGAATAAAGTATTAAATAGAACGAAGAACTGGTTTCACGAGACCACAAGAGCATCGAAAATATAATTTAGATTATTAAAGATTCTTCAACAATTTTTATCATTTCGACTAATTCATGTCCTTTTTCTACATCTTCCTCGACTACTATCATCGTTGTAATTTACGGAATATTTAGCTCAGGCTAAAGATAGTTTTAATGACAGTCTGATGACTATACCTAGCCTTTTACACGCTTCTATTTGCATATTAATTATGCCATCTACATTTACATTTATCTGTGTTGCAATTTAACACGATAAAGAGACGCCTCGCCGACTAACGGATCGTGGCCGAAGAAATTTTCACAGATAACAACGACGTGCGCGCGCGCGCGCGCGAGCGAACGAGTCGACGCGATTCGCGCGGTTAACGAAAATATAAACTAAAAGCGCAACAAAGTGTTTCGTGTCTCTAAAGAAGAGGAGGATGTATGTGGGCTTTTTTGTGACCGAGGACGCAGTGTGCATCATCGTGTCTCCCGTTTGTCGCGAACATTCAATTCAACGGCTAATGCAATTTATGTTCTTTTTTATCTGGCTGTTTGCTCGGGCGCGTCGTTACACCGAGGGCCGCGATAAATCAAAAGATACCACGACAACGTTTAAATATTTCATTCGTGAAACGAACAACGAACGAAGGAAAAAAAGTAAAAGAAGAAGAGATTTTTCGCTGTGGCGAATCAAGGACGCCTCGGTGCACAACACAACTTCCTCGAATCGGACGCGATCGTTTTATATGCCACGGAGCAATCGTAAACCTCATTGCAGTGCGGCGCAACGCGTTGTAATCGCGAATCAACAACGCCTATCGCATTACTACGGACTCATGCGGGGTGTACTGTTCAATACTTTATTGCGTTTCTCCGGTCGCGTTTCCGCCTCCTCCTCCTCCAACCCGCTCGTAAATACCCCATTGTTTCCATTCATAGGCAAGCTATTTTTCATTATTTTTCTTTTCAAATGATCTACTCAGTGTTCAGGTAGCGTAAACCGAAGAATTCAATTGTGAAACCACACTGTGAATTTCACGATGAAATTTGATAATAATTATGTAATAATCAATTATTAATAAAGCATTAACACAATTGATACTGAATTTAATTATCAGGGAGACTTCCCGTTTGATTCTGAATTTTTTCATACCAGTATGTATACATATGCATAAATGAAGTTTCTAATTGAAAGATTGATACTTTCGTAATGTTTGTATGTTGAGAATGATGAATACTTTTGTCCCACCCTGTACACACACCGTCGAAGCATATTATTTAATTGAAATGGAATTACAATGTTCCCCCGTTAATTAAGTCCATTTCCAAGATTATACGAAAATATACCCCGTTACTCTTTTGCTGGAATGTATGCAAATGCAAAATCGATTCGAAAGGTGTTCAACAACACCACGGAATAATTTGCATACGCATTAAATTTCGCACGGCACGTTATAATCGCTAGTCAACAACGCCTATCGCGTTACTCCAGCAGCCTCTCGGTGAGTATTTTGCAATGGTTTTATTCAGTTTCCTGACTTGCGTGTACAGAGTCCAAAACACACGATGGAAAAGATCTTTGTTTTCCCCTTAAATCCTTTATTCGGATTACGGGAGTGGGAACGACCCTCCTAAAATCTTTAAACTAAACGCCCTTTAATGCGTGTTAACATTATTTGAAATTTATCTAATCCTCTATTGTTTCATTAAATTCTTCAATGTTGCAAAGCAAATTCGTTTGCACTTACCAGTTCCAAAAATAATAGTTTTAAATAACCATCCGAATTTAATACATTTACTTCACTGGTTAAAAATAGTCCTCCTTCGATAAATTACCAGAAAATTTATCCACGATATCGCATGTTTCGAGTGCATAGAATTAACGGATTAACGATCGAACGTGTCCTTAGCGAATGGTATTTACTCTGACGTAAATTTACCACACGTTGCGTGCCAACAGGCGAAAGTACTGGGGTGACAACGTGTATATCGTACACGATAGAAAGTGTACGACGCCGTTGTCCACAGAAGAAAGTGTCATTGTCGTTTAAATACTCGGCGCAGTTTCGAACACTGGTTTACATTGCCGGGTACACGCCACACGCCCGTTCGTCGCCGCAACAACGGTGAAAGTCATCATCCGTCGGCCAGTGGGCTGATCATTATGCCATCCGGGCAATCGTCATTCAATTATTACACCGACATCTACGTGCTTCTGTCTCGGCGTAATTGTGCTCGACGGGCGAAATGGGAACCCGACTCTGTACTGCGTCGCGGGAAACTCAACGATCATTATTTAACGCGATAATCATTATTTCGAGCCGTTTTCTCAGCCTGAATAATGACCTCTGTTTTTCCGATTGATTTTACGGTCACAAAATTTTTGTTTTACAATTACTTATACTATGATGTATTGTATGCTATATACATATATATATATATATCAATATATTCGACAATTTAATTTAGGATACATTGAACATTGATAATTTTAGTGTTAATTGATTGTATTCATACGATGGAATTAATGATCGATTCGTTTGTCAAGTGAGGACGTGGCTTAATTCAAGATGGGTGGTTATAAAGTGAAACAGCGTACTTCGATGCTCTATACTCTATCGTAATGGAGTTTGTATTCCGAGGTGCTTGAAGGTATTGTATTGACGATATTAATATCATAAACCATGATCAAAGAACGTGTTTACTAGTCGTTGAAGTGGATATGTGGCCTAATACACGCTCGAATGTCATAAAATCAACCGCAAAAAAACATTTTTTGTTCCTGTAAAGTAACGTTCAGTTTCATATATCATTCCAAATGAATCGAATGTCTTATTATACTGTAATTTTCATATAGCCTGTAGTGCATGTGTTTATTTCCTCTCACCGTTCGTCTCGTGTAACGACGCCGCGTAATATCGACTCGTTCGCCTCTCGAAATTTCGATTTCCTTTCTCTTTTCGATCATCAAAGCGTAAATGAAAGATCACACGAGTTATTGGCCTTATCATAGGGGGGAAGGAGCATTGATATCGACACACACAGGCGTCAGACCGGCCGCGTGCGTGTGTGTACAGCCGTGTTTACAGGTATTTCCTCGATCGTTCGGTACGGAACACGTTAGGTTGACGACCCTTTGATAACCACGCGCGCGTTCACGTCGCGACGTGGATCACAGCAGCGTCCAATTAAGAGACATTTAGTAATCAAAGCGTTAATGAGGCCTCGACGCCGTGACTTAAATTTCAAAATTGACCGCCATAGAAGCAGACCTCCCATTTTCTTCCATCGGTAATATTAAAGTTAAACTACCATAAGTAGACTGCCGATTTTATGCACTTATCGTAAATGTAAGTGTTTAATAAGTAATAAAGTAAACATTTTCATGGAGATTATATGAACTTTAGGCCACTTTGGACCCAAAAGAACCTTTAATAAACGAAACAAATCTTAGACGTCTAACCATAATATCAACATTCAAAATATTCTTTTGAACAATGTGATATCTCTTTGTATCGAATGAAGAAAATACGTATTAGAACCTTTACACTAGGAATCTCCTAATTCCCCATACATTATGTCCTATTCTGTGGGTTCTGTCGGGAAATTCTACGTTTTCAATTTCCTAGTAAACTTCTGCTCATTTCAATACCGATCTAAAACACATGAAATATTATTCTTCCACTGAATATTTCAAAAATATTCTGATCAAAGTGCGCATGGAAATACGAACGTGTCAACAGAAAACTGTAATTCAGTGCAAAGTAAAACAACGTTCACGCATAAATGATATTTTGACAATGCGTGTATCGTCGTCGCGAGCGTAATCAACGATGTACGAACGGAGAAACGAGGGGCACAAAGGTGTGCAACGCGGCGCTGAGTAAAAGAAACGCAGCGGATCGTTCGCCGGTGGAGGGTAGGGAGAGGAAAGAGAAAAAAAGCCGGTGATGCAGCACAATGCTCCACACCGCGTACGTAAATAACAGGCGAGTGCTGTTATCTCGTCGGCTCTCTGCAATATGGAACGCGTTATCTTGCACAGTCGACTGCAGAATATTGCGTTTTTATCGCGAAACCGCTGGATCCACGCGGCGGCGGTTGCGAACAGTGCTGGTTTTTAGAGGAGGGGAGCGTAGATACGGGGATCGGGATTAAGATCGATTACGCGTCGCGTCGCGTCAACAGCATCTACGACGATTTTTCATCGAGAACCCAGCGATACGTGATACGTACAATTCAGATCGAAAATTTCTCTTTATCCTTTCGCTGTTCTATGTTTGCGCTCGTCAAGCAACGGATTTTATCGCGCGACGACAAAACTCAAAGGTGAAGCCCGATGAATTATCATTCTGTCGACTGATAACGAATCGAAACAATAATATTGTGCGTATGATTCTGTTTCCACGTAAAAACCCCAACAGTGGTTGAATAATCGTTTGTTATTCGAGTAATTTGTTAAGAGTATACGAACGACCGTATTATTTGGTCTATATATAGGATGTTTCAGAACATGTTTTCTGTGAATCGACGTAGAATTGTTTCAAGTCAGTAAGATTATACATTATTCGATAAACTACTGATAATGTCCCTGTATAGTGCTGTGAGTCATGGAAGTATACGTACCCTTCTTAATTTATTAATAATCTATTACTGAAAAAAATTAAATTGCGCTCACCCACGGCGATGAATCGATGTTTCCGCTTATCGATCGCTTAACGAAACCGTCAGACGAACGGGAGGCAAAAATCCGATCGATTAAGAGACGTTTGACAGGCGCGATCATTCACGCGGCCGACGCGTCACGAATCTGTTCGGGCTTCGTGAAACGATCGAAATTCCTTTTTTCGTCGAGCCAGACGGTCGTTCCGTAATTTATCGGACTTACTATGATTTTCAAGGTGAAGTGACTGGCTAATTTCGTCGGTTGGGCAACTCCGTTCGCTACTCCGTGCGGTGCGCGTAATCACGGCACCGAGAGGCGTCCCAGGAAATCCTCTTCCCGTTGAAAAATTTCATTAAGCGTGCGTGTAAATTACCCGACCGCCTAAAACGCAATTAAACAGGCCCCCCCCAGGCTATCATCGACGACCGATTCGCCATCACAGAGACTCGTGTCTTCTACGAGCCTTCGATCCACCATATAATCTTCCGGATAAAACGTGATCATCCGTGACTATTAAACAGCACGAAGACTTTTCCGTGTAGAAAACAAGAAAAATAGAAAATATAAATATTACGACGTATCATGTAAAAAGATTGTAACGATACCTACATATCAAAATGAGAATGTTTTCTTTGAAGGCGATTCGTTCGACTCCTATTCACCGTACGATACATATACGTACATAAATCGGACGACGTCTGCAACTGCCATAGCGGTCGTGGCGGGGGTAACGCGTCGCGATATTAGCGCCGGAGCAGGAAATGCCAGCGCGCGTGCCCGCCATATCGATACACCCCGTGCAAAACAAGATAGAGCCCGTGGAACAGATCAAGACGAGTTCCGAGAGATTGGATAGAAGGATGCTTCCTCCTCCACTGTCCAACACAACAACACAACCGACACACGACTGATCACGGGGTTATTATACCGCTACGTGGATCCCGTCGATGACAATTCCCGATGTCTCCATTACCGGATGATCAGTGTGTTCTTTGATCGGTAAGTTCATTGTTCGATCCGGATCCAAGGATGGCGGAGAAGAGGAGGTGGAGAACGGAAGAAGCGATTCGGAACAATGGGAAATGATTTATTCGTGGGGACTCGATAGTCTCTGGTTGTAAGGTGTAACAATGAGTAATTCGATGTTTCGAACAAAGAGGCTAGACGGCTCAGTCCTGGGTGGACCAATGTCGCCAAATAAGGAAGATATGCACTTGGATCGAAAGTCAACTTTATAGTGGCTATAAGACAATGCATATTTTTCATGATTTCTTATATTTAACCCTAGATCACTAAACTATCCTGTATCTTACGTTATTACTAATCATTCGTAAAAATGATGACAACAGATTTCTGAGAATCGGGAATTCGAGGTCGCAATTTTTACGATAGTTTAGTAATCTAGGGTTAAATCTGTAATATACTGTATCATTTTATTATATGCGAATAATATCCTACAATTGTAAAGAAATTTATCGTTAGGAAGGAGTAAAGGTTAAAAAGTCTCGGCGTTCGACGCGATAAAAATGGCACAAAGTGCAGGTGAGTATCTCCTGCAAATACGCTGATGCAATACGCACTGCACAGGTAATGGATTGTCTAGACACTCTGCGTTGATTTCTCCAAAATTCAATGAGATATGTTTTTTTCCATTTTCACTTTCACGAAAACCGTCAACGAACGAAAGTAGGTACGTACAATCCTACATAATTCCAAAATCTAAATAATAAAAACACCTCATAGAAAAACATATTCTAAGTAGCACTCACTACAACCTTGCTGATGCTCCCGCTCGAAAAAATCTACTCTCGGTGTGCGCGCCTAAACAATTGAAATGTATTCGCAGCGCGAAAGAAACGAGCGGACGGTGGAATGCACGATTTTCTTCGACTGTTCAAAGATCTGACGTCAGATCTTAAATATTAAAGAGGGAGTACTGAGAACGTGAGGGGTGGGGGGGGGGAAGGGAGGGGGCACGATGAATGAACCACCATCGTTGACCGAAGGTCTTTGATTTTGTTTCACGGATCCCGCGCGGACGTCCCGTTTCCGTTTCGCCGAGAATTCCAATCTCCATTCTCTCTCTCTCTCTCTTTCTCTCTCGAATGGTGAAAGTTTCTACCAGGGAAAAACGGGGCCCACAAGGAGAGTGAAAACTCGATTTTCACGTGGGTGTGTGTGTCTTGGAACGCAGTTTGCACGGATAACAACACATGTTCAGAAGGGAGGAGAGGAAGGGAAAATCCCGTAGCGTTGTTGGGCTCGTGTTACCCGGAGAGTTGTAGATCCTTTTCACCGTTCGAGTGCCGCGTTACGAATGGTCGGGGACCCATGCCCACACAGGGCCATACGTGACATGGGAGGGAAAAGCGTGTATAATATCCAGAGCGAAGAACTGTACGGTATACCATACATACACGCGGTTTATTCTCGAGTTACAGGCAGGGTAGGAGAACATGAAGATTTTCCACGAGAAAAGACGGGTAATGAAAGTGTGCAGCCACCTCGACGAGAGCATTCCGTTTCCCGACCGAAAATAAACCACCCTACAGGCTACAGGCCAAGGGGACCCTTCTTGGAAGACGCACAACACCGAGATTCCTCTTCCTTTTGGCCGTTTCTAAATCCCTGGATTCTAAAAATTCGCACGAGTCGAACGGACGAACAACGACGACGACGACGATCTCTCGAAGCCGAATAAATAGATTAAACGCATCGAGGATGCTCGGAGACAGATGACCCAGCCTTTTGTGCATCATTTGGAAGGACTTAGTTGTGGAAGCACGTTCCGAGTCATAGTATGTCCGATTTGGAGAAATATTCGCTGTACCAAAATATTGAACTCTTAAAATACAATAAAATATAGATTGTCGTGCCCTATTTGGAATTTTTTCTAGTTTCACTTCCTACACTCGAGAACTATGTTAGCGATAAGATTGTGATTAAATTGATATTGAAAATACTTGTTGTGTAACATTCTGTCGCACAAAATTACAGAAGCCACGAAGAATTATGTATTATATAAAACGACCTGGTAACGATCCAAAGAATCGCAATACGTATGAAATAATACTCTTCACCTTCAGAAACATACAAAACGTGAAAATGTCGAGAAAACAGGAAGTGTAACCGTCACAGCTGACCAAGGAACATACATTATTGATCGAGCAAAAATGACCGAACAGATTTCCTTTAAATAAAACAAAAACAAGCAAAACTTGCACACAGAACATTTTACTGACATTACCGATTTCCTTCCACAGAAACACACCTACGAAGACCTCTATCCTGCCCGAATCCAAGAATCCTAAACTACATATCCTACACCACACCCATTCGAGGACCGGGTCCGATCGTGGAAAAACAGGAAGTCTGAGGGAGCTGCGCAAAGTTTCCATTTTCATTTCGTGTTCGTTCCTTTCAACCAACCCAAATATCATTGTACGACCGTTTGCGCAGCGTACTTTTTCACGTAGGATTAGGTCGGGTGCGCGGGCACACTGTGCAAGTACTGCAGTGTATAGCCAACGTGTACTAGCGCGCTTACGTCTATACCTGGGTTCCGGGCCGAAGCAAATCTTGGGACCATTAATAACATCGCCGGCGCAATTATCGGGGCCAGCTGCTACGTACCCCGAAGGGCCCCATCGACCTCTCTGCAGGTACGCCTAGCGCACGGCTAGAAAACCCCTCTTGTATATACAACGAACGTTCTTCTCTATATATATATGTATATAGAAAGAGAGAGAGAGAGCTATACGTACGCGCAGGTACGTAGCAACAGACCCTGGAACCTTAATTTCTGCTATCTCATTGCGGTTCACCGTTTTAAAACAATTCAAATTGCTGCGTGATCGAGAGAGAAAGGGCCTTCAGAAACCCTTTTACAACGTCGATCGGTATTACGACAGATTATATTCCTTAAACAGACGATTTTACGAGTATACTCGAAAAATTTATTTTCCTCCCCCGCTTGGTCGAACCCAGGAAATACATAATATTTAGTGTTGCACAATAAATTGTAAAATTTTTATAACCGAAAGCCCCGACGATCATCGGTTTCCATTTTCCAATAATTATCTTTTTACTGCCCGGTGTATTCGAGAGAGACAGGGAGATTCTGATATCCGTATTTATTAGCCTTTTGCTTCACCTCCGGTACGGAATTTTTCGTTCTCTTTCTCTTCAATCGAGGATTACTCGATCTACCGGATATACAGACGCCGGGGATATATGTATTATGTACGTTTCCTGCTCTCTCTCTCCTTCTCTTTCGGTGTCGAGGAACTCGTTGGTGCAACGATTCCCACGCTTGTGGTACGTATGAACACGGGGACCGACACGACCGATGCGCTGACTCCCGACAGGATCGACAAACTTTGCGTACGCACACCCGACAATTGACCGTTTCTCTACCCGGGTGGTGACGAATGTATGGACATCGTTCCGCGGCCGCAATCTCGTGCCCGTCAATTCATTAATTAATCGACGGACAGGGGCCCCGTGCTCGAGCCGCGCCGTCTCGTTCGGTCTATGCGCTATGCCAATTACCGGGGCATTGTCGCGCATAAATCATTAGGCGAAACGTGACGCTTTCAAAATTCGGTTACTTTGCACGGTTTTTTACAACGAGTATATACGCTCCACCCACCCACAGGTAGGTATATATATCCCTGATATACTCTCTTTATCTTGACGGGCTTGCGCTATCGGTCGTGTAAAGGTACGGAGATATATCGGTACGGTAACACGCGTCTGTTTTGACGGTCGAGTGAATAAAAATGATAACTGACAATAAAAGAGCGTGAAATCGTGAAAAACATTTTTTTGAAACTTCATAAACAAGGGGTTAAAGAATGGCTGTCCGGTATATTTTTAAGGTAACAATCAACAGTGAAGCGTCCATTAAGACGATCGACGTAGGCGAAAGCTTAAGATCTGCTATCGGTCGACGATCGTGAGAACGATAAAAATCTCTGATAGATGGATCAACGGTGTTTACGCGTTATCAAGGGTACAAAACGATTTCTTAGAGATTTCCAATTACGATCCAAGCGGTGTAAATTCGCGGAACGCGTCATTCCACGGGCCCGAGCGTGACTCTTTTGTTCTCTCGGCACGATAACGATAGGGATTACGAGGCTCGAGAATTAGAGGATCGATAATCGTGCACGATAATGAACGTATTTGAAAACAACGAGCATTTTTTTTTTGTTGATACGTCGAATCTGATGGATACGAGTCTTGCGAAACGGAGGAAGTGAAGTTAATCTTTTCCTTCGACAAGTACCAATGTAACATAAATGGAACAACCTATCAATGAATTTTATGTACACTAAGGATTAATAATTTTTACGAACTTACAAGATGCACATTTTACTATTTTTTTACGTGGATAGATATACATATACTTGAACTTCAAGATGTGTTTCTTACACACATTTCTTCACATACTCCCAAATAACAATTAGGTGTAACAATTTATATTCAATGTCTATTTATGTATCCTCATAGTTTTTACTTGAACCATACATTTGTGATAACTTTCCCTTAATTTTACAATAAAATTCGTAATTTACCACGTAATTTGATCAAATAAAGTTAACAGCCTTCTGTGAACAAATTTATGAGTCACTGTAGATGAAATTGACGAAGGGCGCTGCAGAAAGCAGACTTTCGATTTCCTCGGTAAATGAACACTGAATGTGACAGAGAATAATGGATTATTTCTTCACTACATCGAGTACATATTCCCTATTCTCTGCAAGTTTCCCAAAAACTGTCGCACACATGTTCACGGTTTTATTACTCGAAAACGACCGAACGTTCGCAGTGATCTAATAAATCGGTCGGAAAAATACTAGAAGCCTTGTGCGTGCGTAAAATGTGGCCGAGAGAGCTGACTGTTTCCGAGTGCCTCGTGACTATCAGCTTATCGGGATGCGTGTGAGTCAGTCATTAATAAAAGGGTCGCTCACGGTGAAAAGCGTGGAGCAGGCGAAGGGCTCGGTATCGATCAAATAACCATAGGCCCTACCATGCGGAAAGACACGAGCTCGAAAGGGATCCTCTCGGTTCCTAACGAAAACGCAGTTAATCATTCTTTCAAGAAAAAAACAAAATGGCGAACTCATCCGAAATAATAATTCACGTTCGTCTCTCCTCGATGGAAGGTGTTTTACTCTTTTTTTTTTTTTTCTTAAATCCGAATCGTCGTTTCAACTCACGATTTCGATTCGATCGTTCGATACGCGTGCAACACGTATTTATTCCGCAAGATAATGCACGTGCGTATATACATTACGTGTCCTCGACAACACGCACTCTCTCCCTCTCTCTCTTGCGCGCGCGCGTCCAGGAAGTTTCGTATCGAATTTATCAAAAACACAACGGGAAGCCTGTAGGATGATAGGCGAGAGAGAAAGTGTACACGAGCATAGCTAGTTTCTCTGGTACAAAAATTCTTGTCTGTAATCCGAGCAGCGTGCTTCGAAATTTTGAACCGTGGATACCTTTACACACGGAGATATATTATGATGATCGACTATAGGGAATTAGAGGCTCTCGAAATACTGGTTACCTCATCCGAGTAGGCGATTCTACAATTATTTCGGTGTATACTCTCGACAGTAGACACGGACTAACGACAGAAAAATTGTACGGGGAAAAATTAATCAAAAATGTCGTATACATTTTTCCTTTGTAACTCCTCTTTAACCCTGGATCACTAAAGTATCGTAAAAATTATAACTTGAAGTTCAAATATCACGTGTTTTCTTTCACTCGTAATTTTTTACGAAAAATTCGTAATAATGCGAGTCACGAGATAGTTTAGTGATCTAGGGTTAAGGAAATTTTCGAAAATTGCTCTTGTATTTTTTTAATTTTCTCAAAACTGATCCTTTGTTGGAAAAATCTGAAGTGTCAGACGTTTGACACAAGTGTCGAATATCTCGTTTATCCATTATATAGGGTAACCTGCAACTAGAAGTTACAGCCAAAGATCGATGTTTCACTATCTACAAAATTTACTTTAAACGCACACCACATTCACTTTTCCATAGTTCCACAAACATGAAAAGATTCTCGTCGAAATATTCACTCCCAAACTTCCGAAAGCATACTACAAAAACTCCCAGTATAGATCCTTTCAAAACCCATGTCGCCTACAAAATCGATCTCAGTTACGACATACCGATCGCGACACCCTGGGTATAATTAATTCTAAACTGTCAGAAAGATCCATTTCTGCGAAGCGACACACAGAATATCATCTGCTTTTCCGCTCGTTGCGTGACCACCCTGTATAACGTTAAAAGCGTCTGCGCGAGGATCAACGAAAGTCGACACTGGGCCCTGGGCTCGAGGAAATTTTATGCACCGTGAACGTTCTGACCTGCGGGTCCCTCTGTCCTCAGTTTTTATACATTGTTGCGGAGTCAGATCGGTGAAAAAGGAACGGTCTTACCCGGGTGCGTTTTGAAGCCAGCCCCGCAACAGTGTGGTGTGTACAGGCCACGCGGCCAAATACATAGAGCACACACGTGTCCCGTGTACGTGTGCTGCACAGCCCGATTTATTGATCTCACACGCGTTGCACGCAATACACACCACGATGCGAGCGAGCGAGTCCTGTGTGTCGCAACGGCCCACGAAACTTGTAACAAATTCCGTCTAGAATCCAGCGTGACATGTGCATACAGTAGGGCGGAGGGCATTAGCATATCATCGAAGGGAAATCGAATTCGAGCGGCGAATCGAATTTGGTTTTTCACGGTGGAATCGTCCACAGATCATATTTTGTATTTCAAATGCACGCGCGCGATCGTATAAACATTTATGGATCTCGATGGACAGAGATGAATTTATCTGTTGTGCGCAAGATGTTAACCCGAGATTACTAAAATATTGTGTGACTTACGTTATTACTAATCATTCGTAAAAATTACGACTGAAGGAAAACACGCAATGTTTTAGAGAAAATTTTTATTTTATTGAGATAGTAATTATTAGAAGAAAAATTAAGACAGTAATGATTCGGCACAACGTGCACACACATTGATGATATTGACGGCAACATGACGATTTCTGAGAATCGCGAATTCGAGGTCGTGATTTTTACGATAGTTTAGTAATCTAGGGTTAAGAGGAAGATTTTAATTTAACCCTCCCCGTAGGCGATATGTGTCAATTGTAGACTAATTGCACATTTGCACTATTTATAAACATTCTTTTGTTCCCGGAAAATTATTGACAATAAAGTAACTCTGGGGATGGAGTTGTCCTAAAACTCGTAAGACAGCTGATAAATTGTGATTAAATTCAATATGGATGCAAGTTGTTTGAAATTCACAAAAACCTAGTGAATTAAACAGAAACTGGTCACAGAAAATTATATTTCATTAGGTGAGTCCTCTGAGAATAGATTAACGGAAGATTATTCCAAGCCGTTTCGTGAATTCTTAGCGAAGTAACGTTACCGTACAAGGGAATATAAATTGTCAAATAAATTAACGTAACATGACCCTGAGAACGAAAGTACGCAAAAGTAAAATACATTCCCACAGAGAGACCACTAAAAATCCATCTCGATTTTCATAGCACTATTTCCAAAGCACCGTTACTCCTCGGGATCCCGATTAATCGGTGAACATCGGATCGATTAATACAAATTGGTATAGTGTCCGGTTGGGAATCCGATCGCGGAAAGATAATTGAGAGGAATCGACGGTAATAATAGCCTGGGAAGCACAACGGTTTCAGGTGACAAACAATTTCGAATCATGATCGTTCGAGCGGATCGCGAATGAAAAGACGGTGGATACATAGCAACACATGTCTGCGAAGCGATGGATCGGTACGAAGGAAATCTAAAACCGACGTGAACCACCAAAAAACATGAATCTTGGATATCGTGGATTATGAGACGACAAAAATTTTCGCGTGTAATCCCGACCGATCGTCGCATTTTTGGTAATGGCCGCTCCGATAATACGATTAGGAACGAGGAAATCAAATGACGACGACGACGACGACGACAGGGGATGTATCACGATTATCGCGTGTCTCCTCTTCGATCAAGGGCCCCCACGTAATTTCTATAAAAGCTACGCAGGCGGCGAGTGCGGGGCACGACGTAGTTAACGACGTGGGCCGTGGTCGATCGTGCAATTAACTTTAACGAACGGCGGCCTTGCGATTAAACTTAATTAGTATCGCGGTAATAACTCGTTAATAATCAGAGCCGTGTAACGGCGCGGCGGCGGTTACGCGGCTCCCGTTCCTCGTACACGTGCACACACGGTGCGTACAAAAACGGAATATAAGAGAGACACGAATTTTTCAGGCATGCATGTGTGTGTTTTTCGTTTTATATTTACGTGACGACGTGTGACCAGGAGTATATAATCAGGACGACGACGCCTCTGTGACGCTGTAGGAGAGTCCCTTTGTTTATCGATGAGACGTCTATCATTACAGGAGGAACCAGCACATTCACCAAATTAAAGAATTAAAAAAAAAAGTAGTAGAATTCAACGCAAGATTCACGAATTCCATTCACTTAGGCCAGTGTCCAAATAGCACCACATTTCCTCCCTCTTGCAGACCGCACAACGGTGTTTGTGTGTGTGTGTGTGTGTGCTTGAATATAATCGTCTCGCCCCCGATGGATCACAGAATCGCAATAACACCAGAGATCTGTCGGCTGTGGCGATTCTCTTTGTCACTTACATACCAGCCAGGTATCATTGGTATATCCGTTGAAATGACGAATCTCTACTCGTTGAAGAAAAACCGGTGTGCAGACGTGTGTATACTAGCAGTAAACAAAGAGAACGTCCGTAGTTGCGTAGCGAACCGGCACTGACTGAATGATCGGCTTGACTGAATGGTGGTTGGCAAGAGGAGACGCGGCCGCGCGGTCTCTCTCTTGGTCTCTGAAACGAGTAGGCACCGCGTTTTCCCTTCTTCTTGCTCGTTCCGTATGTAATTTCCGTTTCTTGATTTTTTTTTTTTTTTTTTTCGCAGGATTATTCCTCACACTCGAGTCCAGGTTCGTCGTGTCGGGCACACAAATGCCACTGTCCTTCCGGTAAGTGGTGGAGGGTTTTTGGCCTGTCAGCCCAGCTGCCCCCGACGATATAAACAACAAACGAGACACCAGACGCGCGCGTGCGACGAGGCAGCGAGGAGATCGAGATGTACACACGGAATAAAAGAGAAGAGTCGCGTATATACCCGAGAAGCGAAAACCACGCGGTACGCGCTTCGATATGACCCGTAGGACCGACCCGTATACAACACACTCGTCTGTCAAGAGAGTGCTCCTGTTGGCCGAGCAAACGTAAAAACGTGTGCACTACCGTTTCTCTCTCCCGGCTGCGACGACGACGACGACGACGACGACGACGAGCAAGGCGGTTAGAAACATCGAGGCACGAACCTGATTGCGGGGCGGCGCACCGAATTATGGGCCGCTATGCGCTTTCGGCGGCCTCTCGCTCCCTCTCCACCTTCTACCGTTCTCCTGCTCGCACCTACTGTTCTCTCGGTCGCTCAGCCGACTATGCTAGAACCCTCCCCTCCATACCCAACCGGCGGTACCGCTTGTTCACTGTCGACTACCCCCACCAAGGCGACACATCGCTCCTCTGTGTCTGACGCGCTGGCTCACCCGCCCCACCACAAGGTACTAGAATGCTCCGTACCTTCCCCTCCCGGGGCACGTTGCTGGCGCGGGCAGTAGCATTGCCCCTTACGCGCCTAACTCTAAAACCTATCTCACTCGCGCGAGAGCAAGTTGCCACCTTACGGGCGTAAGCTGCGGGGATGATGATGGACGTGCCTCTCTCGGCTTTGGCTTGCCAACGGCGCGCGCTTCGTGTAGCACTACCGTGCGATCTCGGCGCCTATATCACAGATACGCTCTCGGCGCGGCACAGACGACGCGCCGCGCCGTGTGGCATCCGCCTCGCTCGGTACACGCGTCCTTGGTGATGCTTGCGACCGAGAGCTCTAGCTTCCGACCGGAAGCTATGCGACACCCCTCACGGACGATGTCTGGGGATCTTCCGAGAAATTGATCGATCACGGGATGCTGCGGAATCGCGACAGGTACACGGGGAACCTGATAGGGTGGCTTTTCAGGGAGTGAGTGGGGTCTTCTGTAAGAGTTAGTGGTTGAAAAGACCGGAATTTTTTTATATGTTTCATGAAGGCTTTGAGAGTGTTAGGTACGTTGGAAGATTTGAAAAGTATTTTTCTAAAATATGTTGCAGTCTACATATGTTGCCATTTTGTTAATTTAGCCCTGGATTATGTAGTAAGCTATCGCAGAAATTACGACCCCGAATTCGTGATTATCAGAAATAGGCAGGTTACCGTCAGTGTTGTCAACGTGTGTGCAGATTGTTCTGAATAATTATTGTCATGATTTTCCATTATTTTTAAGTCTGGCTATCATAAATATTTATAACGCAGATTTTTGTCTCAATAAAAATAATATTTTACAAGAATACTACGTGTTTTCTTTTTAGTCGTAACTTTCACGAATGAATAGTAATAACGTAAGTCACAGGATACAGTAAATTGTCGATAAATGTTCGAAGGCCTCTCGGCACCGAACATTAAATACATACTTCATAAATTAATGATCATATGCGACTGAAACAAATATCATTTGCTTCAGAATTTTGAAGCTCTATCCCCACTGTGCGAAATCTCATTATAAAGTCAGCGTTACACCTGGGGACTTCTTCTTGTCAGGGCCGAGGAGCCTTAGAACACTCATCGATGACTTAGTGTAGTTTTGAAATCCAGGATTAGAATAGTTTGGTCTTCCGTCAGACTTCGCCCCAAAATTGACAGGATTTTCTTGCGTTCAATCATTTTCACACTTCTGTGTATGTGATAACGATGCGTCTTGGTATGCACGAGGAAATTACGTCCTTTAGAATGTAGCTACAATTCGCAAAATATGCGTTCTCATTCTAGCCACCAGCCTGCAGCACCGTATAGCGTACTATTCTCTTAGTATTTCCAGTTATTTATTCGACGATCAATAGCGTTCGATTGAAACGACCCATTCGTTCAACTTCAGGTATCTTCGTCAAAGGTGGTGGATAGTGTCTCTGAATGTTATCACTGAAGGTCGGTAAAGAAAGCTCCAAGAGACGTTGCGCGAGAGGAGCCGCAAGAAGGGTGACTAACCCTTACGTAGAAAACTGCAGACTGTTTTCTGTGCTCTTTTGGAGTTCTTTCGTGCCACTTCTTTCACCCTCCGTCAGATGTCAGGCGCGGCGACGTGCCACGGGGGATGATATACATATCAACCCCCCCCCCTGGACCGGGTGCATGCCTTCCGATCACTTCCACCCAGAGTAGAAATTTTCGAGTCGCATTAAGCCATGATTATTTACATATGAACAGACAGCAAAGCACATGGTCCATTTAACTAATTACTACATCGGGCAATTAGACCAGTGTCTGGCGGCTCAGACTACGGTATTTAATGTAAGCTGATATCGCGTAATTAAATGAAAGCACTGGTCTTAATGACTGCCTCGCGGTAAACAGCTTAACGACCGCCATACGAGTATCATCGTTTCGAAACTACGCTCAACGAAATTCCACCGATAACGCTCCGTCGCGTGATAAACAAATCGATTCCTCTGTAATGTCATTTATCTTAACATAATATCGCGCTTAGAGCCGAGGTGTTGTATCAAGAATAAAATCGCGTTAGAACCCATCAAAGGATTGCCAACGCGTCGATCTCATACTTCCAAGTGTCTCACGGATCAAATCAGTCATCATTTTAATCGTTTCCACTCGGAATGTTCTAGTTCCCCGTACATTTTATTCTTCCAGAGAGGACACTCCAGTGCAAAGGGTTAAAAATGTCCGACTCTGAACTTGGGACAATCTACCTATCGCGATAGACTCGTCTATCGCAAGGTCATCCCTTGACACCCAACGTCCATATTCCCACCAAACTTCATTTCTTCAGGTAGGAACGAATTCAGGTGCAAGATCATCAAGTTCGGTTCACCGGAAAACGGACCAAACGATCGTCGTGTACGAAATACCGATTAGCAGAAGAAAAAAACAATCGTTAAGGTGGAAACGCGCAGCCACGTGTCCGGGCAACCCCCACGGGCAGTGGTGAAACGCGCGGCCGCGTGTTGACGACGACACGACGACGCGCCGCAGCGGTGCTCGCGTGCGCTGGCGCATGCGATCGATACCAAACACCGCCGGGGTTTTCGCGTCCCCGCGCGACGTCAGGACAGACGGGCCGAACAGTAACGATAGAGGACGAGGCTGACCGAGACCGGCCGAGGTAGTGCGACGAGCCGCGGGTAGGCAGCAGCCGTCGACGCGAGCACGGCCCCAACCGTCAACCGTCGTTTCGACGTCGTGGACACTTTCTTTACCCCGGGCGGAACACGTCCACCAATCGCGGAAACACAGAGTACATCGGTCGCGAGCCAGCAAAAAAACCCGTTTTTTTTAACCCCCGAAAGGGCTACGGGCGTATCAGGCTGGGGAAGTCTATCTTCGGTGATCGTGAGTCGCGTGCGAAAGTGATAATCTTTGTGGTGTGTATCGTCGTCTCGTTGATTGGAAAGGTCGTGGTACGAGTACACCAGGCCGCGAGGAAAGGAAATTGGAGTAAGTCTTCGAGAATGATATCCTGTAAACCCGTACAATCGGTATTATTATTTCTCGCTCACGATTACACGTATTGGATCGTGATCGATAGTCTTTGATAGAGGAATCCTTCCCATTTAGTTTCCAATTTGTGGAATAGAATTATCTCGAGGAACTACGAAACGGTACCAGTACGATCTCCACCTCGATGTGAACGCGTCTGACCATGTCTGACTATGAACAGTAGAATCTACTTCACCGTTACTTTTCCTGTGCAGGTAACCCTCTGTGATCGTTAAGGGGATAAGTAGATCAGAGGGGTTGAAAAAATTGAGGGATTTTCTATAAGAAAGTAACGGGGAGGTGTCTCGATCGTGTCTGACTAGAGACGAGCCGCAACCCCTTTAGGTCGTAGCGCAGCTGAGCTCGACCGGGCGCGACCCACAACCCTACATTCGCGGTCTGCGGCGTGACCTAACCTCAACTCACTCCACTTTGGGGCCGAGCTTTGTCGCCACCCTCTACCACCCTCCTCGTTCGAAAGATTCGAACAGCAGACTACGACTTTACGCACTCGGTTTTATCGTTTTGATTTCACGCCAGTTAAACTCATCGATCGCATTGTCCGCGGATAGACGCGAGTTTGTGATCCTTGTGCTCGCGATTCGCGTTGATCTTGCATTGCTTTTCCGCGTTAACGCCTCAAGGTAAACGGTGCACCGAGCTGCCATAACTTTCGAATGCTCGGGTCTGACCTTGGCAGAGAGAAGTTCTCCGTATATCACTATCAGTGGTCGACGTCTTTCGGCGGTGGCGTTAATTAACGATCATCGATCGGCCGATTCCGGGGTGGGAACTAAGTTATCGGTCTAACAATCTCTAGATGAAACGAGGTGTCTTTCTTTGGACGTATATGTATAGAAAATTCATCGGTTCAATTTTTCATCGTGACACGGAAACGGTTGTTTGTAGAAGGGAATGACGTAGACGATGCACCTTTATAGAACATTTATTTTCGCTGTATGGCGTCTGCTGGCACTGCAGAAATAGCAGTCTTTAGCATTATTAATAACCGACGGTAAATATAACTTGAACTTGATGAACGTTGTTTCTAAACGGTTTAACTGGCCTGGATAGAAATGTTCGATGGATGGTGAAGAGAGAAATTAGAAATATAACAATTTCTAGTGAGTTTGAGATAGTTTTTACAATTTTTTATTGCTCCGAAGAAGTTTGAAACGGGAATGTTTCGTGTTAAATTAGAACCACCGAAAAGAAATCATGTCCCTTTTACTAATTGGGAGAAAGGAAATTTGCCTATTAACAGCAGAACAGAATGATAAACCTTTTATACATACACTGCTTGCCTGTTTGTATACATTGTTCGAGTAACTCTGAGTTTCACAGTGCAGACCACAAACATAGTTTCCTCGTCTCAAACGGAAAGTAATGTAAACTTCAAAGGACGCTAACGAAACGCTGACTAGCGCACACTAGGGGGACAATACAAGAGAACACGTGCCGTTGCGTCAAAATTGCTTGACTCACTAAAATTAAATTGAATTATCCGCCAGGGCGTATGGTAACGGCGCAGAAATTCAATTTACATCTTACGTGCGGTTACGGGTAATGTTCTATCGTGTACCAAAGTCTCTGGAAACTATAGGCGTGTTCTTCCCCACCGCTCGAGTTCATCACACAGCTCGTTTAATCGTGTAAGTAACAACACATCCGCGTTATTGTCCAGCGACAAGGTGGTCCCGCTGTTTACCTAAATCGAATTTAAACTACAACATCATTCGTGCTTAAAACGTCGTCTAACCATATTTCTACTATAGCCTTAATTGTTCGAACGAGGATGTTCAACTTAAAATGAAATTGTATAATTTTATAGATTTCTTTACTGTTCGAAAGCTTGTCAACTATGATCCACAGGAGAATTTATATTGCATAGAAGTAACATAAATTCATAGACACATGATATTTATTAGTCAATTGATAGGAAACCAATGTTCCTCCGAGACGAGCCAAGGTACTGTAATGGACCCCATAATGGATGAAGTACATAAAGCATACAAAACTATACCCCAGCGCAGTCAATTTAAAATTGGTATGAAATCAGGGTTGGGCACAATTTTATTCGAATAACACACTTAATAAGACATAAACTCTATTAAATTTGATATTAACTGTACTTTTTATCATATTTCACGTAGTGTCGTATACGCTAAAAATGCATAAGTATAATTATCCCTAAGTGTACCTCTAGTGTCCGAAATCGTGCATTAAGTTCATCCAGATTGTTATCAAAAGAAGATATCCATAGTGGTACCGAACCCACCGCAAATGCAATAACCCCAAAGAGACCAGAACAAAGATATCTGTTCTCCAATACATCCGTTTGACCCGGTAGCCACATCGAGGCTCCAACCAGATTTCAATCGATCTGGCTTAACCCCTTCCCTCTGTTTACAGACACTCTCCATAGAGAGCCTTTCGCCTGGAGCGCATCGACTCCGAAACACCGACCAGTCTCCGGGCCACTTCCGTCGTTGCAGGCGTCCCCCAGGCCGGACCACGAGAGGACGACGAATTTCCTCTCGAGAAAAGTCGCGCGAGAGGGCCAGGAGGGTGTATAAGTCGCTGCGGCGTCGGCGGCGGGCATAAACGGTGGTAGCCGGGGGGAGCAGAAGAGCTGGGTCGTGAGGGGTCCGCGTAGCGTAGCGTTTGGGTGTGATGTGGTGGAGCCCCCCGGGGGGCCGCGGGGGCAGGAGGTTCGTGGCAGATCGGTCGTGAGGGCCCCAGGCACGGCTCGGTTGCCCCGCGGCGAGGTCGCCGGAGGGGCGGAGGAGGAGGTAGGATGGTGTGACCTCCGGCGTTATCCCGCCCGACGCGGAGGTGGTGTCGGAGGTGGCGGAGGCGGTGGCGGAGGAGGCGGAGGAGGTGGAGGAAGTGGCGGCGGAGTCGAGCAGCTGCTCCTCGACTCGGAGGAGGAGGAGCCGACGGCGATGTCGAGGCAGCTTCGCGGTGAATGGGACCACGTGAGCCAGCGCGACCTCCGCGACCTTCGGGACCTGCACGACATCAGGGATCTACGGGATCTGAGGGACCTCCGGGACGTCAGGGACGTCAGGGACGTAAGGGACGACAGGGAGAGACACGGTACAGGGCGACACCATCGGGACGAGTACCTGGACTACGATCACCATCCTACCGCTGCGTCCACCTCGGCACTCACCAAAAATCCGGTGAGTCCATCCTATCTATCCGCGTGGTTGTTCGGTTTGTTTGGATGCAAAGATGATTGATAAAGTAGTTACGCGATGCCTGGCAAGGGAGGGTTGGTTTGCCGGAGGTCTTTGAAGAAGTCAGTATGCAGACATTAACGGATTGGTAACGGTATCATTGTGGGAAAGGGTGGGGGGTCTGAGAGGAAAAGGCGAAATTAATTAATTTAGCCACAGCCAGGACATGCCCATCACAGCCACAGGCCACGCTTTTCAGTGGTATCTTTGGCAGCCGATATCGAGGTCTCCGAGAATTTTCAAAAGTTAAGTTTCAGTTGGAGGCAATTACAAGTTCGGAGGCATCCAAGTTACTCGCCCATCGCGGCGTTATCTCTCCGAGTCAAACATCGCGAATGGAAGTGGAACACTTCCTGATGGAAATTTGCATTTATTGAATCTTTCAGCAATACTTTTACGGGATACGAAGGTGCGATACATGTCGCTCGACGTGAAGTATGAAATGCCCGCGCGAAATAATATTCATGCGTGTACGTGATACTTTACGTAAAACTTCCAGGAGAGGTAGCAATCATTTCTGGTGACAAAAGTATTTCATTTTTAATATATCGTCGTCTCGGTATCGCGCAATATTTCCGCGCACTATCGCGAGACTTTCTAGCGATCTTCGATCGCGACAAAATTCCCCCGTATCGTTCCCGATATTGCTGTAATTTATAACAACTCGAAAGTATTATATATCGCTCGCACGATAACTTAATCCCCGGCTGACGACGTTAATTTATTATTGCGAGGGGAAAATTGTTCCTTTTATCCGAACTGGATAATCTCCGAGGAACCGGTTCCCGAATGGAAAGTCGCCTGTAGATCCAAATCTATTCGCCTGACTTTTCCCACTGGTGAAACGCGAGTGTCTTTTGTGTTTTAACACTCTTACACTAGATTGTAATGGCACAAAGTATCCCATAAAATACGGGAAACACTTTCGAATCCTCAACTTTGAGCAAAGTGCATCAAAAGGAACACTGGCTCAAACCAATTAGAGTCAACATAACGTATATGCAGTTACTATTCTAATGAAACAAGAATCTATCTTAGAAAAACAGTTTCTCAATCTATTACCAAGTGAATTCTTCATGGAAGAGTCGTTCGACCAATATACTTCTAGTTGTATTCAAAATTGCACCTCACGTTATCGTAATAACTTCAACAATGTCACCTGACGTCCCGCGAGTACACCTGCACCGCGACGCGGGGCTTAATCTGTTCCAGCTTTTTCTGGCTGAAAGAATTGAATGCCGCGGAACGACCGAGCGAACGCAAGAAAATGAAAGATGCCCTCAGGTTCTGATCAAAGCGAAGCGTGCTCTCGCCCCAGTTGCGCCCGAGTCATCCCCTGATATATCCACGGTATCCAGTGACCGCAGGGCCTTCATTTAGCGCCTCTGCATCTTTCATAGGGGCTAGTTCGTAGAAGCATACCGAGGCCGCAGCATCGTCCCGTGGCCTCTCATTTGCAGTTGCATTCAGGCCTCTGCCTTCTTTCTTTCTCACCGACGCGATTCCACACACACCGTCTACCGTAGGGGTCAGAAGTGCTAATGAGACAGACACGGAGAGACGATGGGGCGAAAAATGGAATCGAGCCTCTTTGGTGGTGCGCGCGGTTCTTTTTTACCGCATCCTCGATGAAAACGGGCGTAACACACACATGTACGAGGGTAAAAAACTGGGCCGTGTGATTCGTTCCTCAAGGTCGATTTTAGCGAATTTTAACAATATTACTGGTATCAGGGGTTGCTGGAGAGTGTTACTACATAAAAGCTACGATATTTCGTAGGAAGAGCAAAACACATCGGTCGCGCAACCATTCGCAAACTTGTCCCGGTCAGCTAGATGACGCAAACAAAAACGTAGCTGGACAGAGCTGATTTATTCATTTACTTTCTATTCGGTATGGTAATCAGTTGACAGCGTGCTCGTTACGCGGTCGCGGGGCGTGCGCGCGCGCGCGCGCGAACGAGTTCTTTTTTTCGCGAGACAGATTATGTATACACACACGTTCGTTCGTTTAGCGCAAACATCGGGGATTACTGACATTTAACGAAATATCCGGTCGTCGAATTTGCATTCAAGGAGTGCGGGCAGCACCGTATTACAACGTCACCGAGGGGCGGGGGGGGGGTTAGGGGTACGGGGCCCGGTTTCATCGGGCACCTTCGCGGTAACAGCTTTTTTTCGAGCTGGCCCAGCACGAGCTTCTTTCAATCGTCCCCACCCCGTTCTTTCACGCGTGTTCCGGTATCAATCACGAGCGCATTTATCACGCGAGACCCTTCACTTATCGAACGATCTGCGTTCGATCCGTCTCCCCCCTGCGCGCACACGCCTTTATAATCGTACACCTATAATCATGCAAATAACCGGGCATGCATTAAAACGCAACTATATAACTATCGGCTCTGTTAATCGCGCGAACTTAATCCGGCGTTTCCTGCCGGCTGGTACAGGTAATTATCGATCGTTTTTCAATGCCAGAACACGTATATATCGCTATCTTCACCGTAGAGTAAACGATCAATTATCGTACCCGATCCACGGTATCTAACTGGAACGATCTGAGTGGACAAATTTATATTAAAGAAAATAGAAGATACTTGGACGAAAGAGATATCCGAGTCAAGTCTGAATACAAAATAATAGCAATACGATACACGTCTCGTTTTGTAGTTAATAACTCTGTTTATACTTGATTCACGGGACGATCGAACGCGATGTGAACGATCTTTCTGACGGTTGGAAACAGATACGTCCTCAAATATGTGTAGTGGATTTTATATCCTAATCCTTGGAAAGCCGGTAAGAAGTGGCTCCTATTTTTACCAACAATATCGCTCTTTCGTTATCTTGATACTCTCCGTTTAATGAAAAGCCGTGTATTACTGGCACGCGATCTACACGAGTTTTTTAGGTCGTAATAAGAGGAACGCTCGCGGTACCTGTCTAACCGTGCCCGTATAAAAGTCTTCAGTAACGATGGATATATGTATAATATACGTGTATATGTATACATGTGTCTGGTATTCAATGTTTACGAGACGGAGATATTAGCGAAAGCCAGGTTACACGCGTCGTCCCCATATTTCGACGTTAGCGATGTTCCGCTTTGCTTTTACATCCGAATTTAGACTTTCACTTTAATCGAATATCCGTCAGGGATACTCGAGACGACGGGATATCCTGGGTTTGTATCTAGGTCAACCGAGGATCGAGTCTTACGGGCACCGGGATTGAAACATCGCCCCGCGAAACTCGATCAATTTCACAGTTCACGCTCTTGGTGTCTCTAGCCTCATCCACCCGGCAAGATTCGTCCCCGGATGGAGTGTTTGTACTACTGACAGCTAATTTTATCGTTTGTACGAACAGTAAATCGTAGAGGTCATGCCTCGCTTTATCATATAAATAATGAATTTTCATTCATGATTATTCGATCGTGCATGAAGTTTGTGGAGTCTCAGGTACAATGTAATCAAGAATATAAGCTATATCCTTTTTACTGATGGAATGAAAAATTGATTAATTCATAGTCTAGTAACTAATCATTTGCACTGAATGAAATCAATGATTATAATTGAGTCGAAAACAGAGGCGTCGTGGAAATAAAGCTGGGATCACCGGGTTCGACAGGGACATGTCGAAAGCGGGTTCCATAAATATGCAAAATTTCATTTGCATTCGTTGCCCCGCGTACCGAGCCGTCCGCGCAAAAGCTCCATACGCGATCACCAGCTCGAGATTCTGGGATCACCGGAACAATCGATTACCCGGTTACATTTACCAGCCGTTCCAGTTTTCCGAGCGTCATTACACGTACTCGTGTATCTCTCGTCGCGAATCCCGGTTGAACAGAATTTCACTTTTCATGATTTTCGATCTATTCGACACCCACCGATCCAATTTCCTTAATTTAAGTGGGCATCGTCGAACAATCGATCCACCGAAAGTGACACGATCAAAACTCGTTATTACAAAAACATCATGAAGACCTTAATTTTCTAAGAAATTATACTACCTAAATGGACATTGCAACGCGAGACATTTCGTTCAACGTGTTTCAAGTTTCAAGTAAAACAAATCACTCAATCGTTTCCGATTCCTCGCGAGAACTTCAATCATCTCGACTACGCGAAGATCGATCATCACGACCCGAATAGTCTCCAAAGTGCGTCACGCGTTAAAAGATTCAGAACCAGGGTCACGTAAATAGCCAACGGTGTTCGCCAAAGAGAGGGGGGCGAGCTACATCGATTTAACTGCATCACATTCGATGCAACCAGGCATGTAGGTGTCCTGTTTATTCTACGTGTATACGTGGATAATAAATATCTGGCGAAAGGAAAAGAAGAAAAAGGTACACGGTCGATCGACGACGACCCGTAGCGCGACTGTCGATCAATGGAGGGTTTAGGAGCCGTACATGTATAGGCGTTCGGTCCCGCGGTGTTCCTCTTCACCTTCAGGGTAGTGGGTTTCTCTCTCCGATGGTTGCACGGTCTCCAGACCCGGTTCCATCGAATATAGGTCAGTGTACAAGCCGGCAGGAGCAAAAGAGCAATCCCCCGGACGGACTTTTAGCCGTGAGCACGGGGCACGATAGTCCGTCGTGGAAGCCCGCACGCGCACGCTTGCAACTACTAACGGCCAAACGGGTTTGCACACGGCGTTCCCTTCCTTTTTTTTTTTTTTCTCCCGTTTCCTTTTTGCCGCGAAAGGATTCCTTTCCTATGCCTGTGTCTCCCCCGTCTCACTCACTTTTACTGTTCGCCAGACTCGAGTCGATTCACTGTCGAAATTATTCTTAATGGACCATCGTTCCGCGATTGTGTATCGAGACTGTACTCGTTGAACCGGTCCTGTCTTTTCACGGCTACGGAATCTGTATAATGCATCCCCGATGCCTTAATGTTTCCCGGCTGTAATTAAATGTCTCCTTTGTTTTGTATATACGTGTGATACGTTTCGGTCGTTTCTGAGGATCGGTGAGCCGGTTTGTTGTTGACTTTTAGACGATTTTTGACGCGTTCCTCGCATCCATGAGTCGTACCGAACATAAATCGAATTATTAAATTAGTAATCAACGGGGAAATCGAGTTTCCCGTGAAATTTCCAATCGTGTACGAAATGGTCTGGGAAAATGTTGGTTTTCTGTAAATATCCATAGGGTATTTATAACATTTCATGGAATATTATATATTTTGTTTGTTCTACGGGACGAGAACGAGACTATAGCAGAAAGTAGGGAAGAAAACTTTGTACGGATGTACACACATGGTCAGAGATTTATTTTTAGAGTTATGACGAGTTAAAGAGGAGGTGCGAACCGCTGTGCAGTGGATGCAAACATGGCGTTGCACGCATTCCTTTCAGCTCGTTATAACTCGAAGTGTAAAGCTTGGATATCTCTTGCAACGAGGACCATACGGTTTTCTAGTTATTTACTCTAAATTCACCTCTACCGTGTTTTATATAACTATGGATGACATCGATCGTCGTATCTGTTTTCGAGAGCCCATTAGAAATTTTTCTAGTCACCATTGTGTATCACACTCGAGTTATTTCGTTCGTGGATTTGCATATGGCGTATAACAATCGACGCGCGGATAAAGAACTATTCACCGAGCCAATTAATAACCAAGCTTCGCCTCGCTATTACCCGCCATTGTTTCTAAATCCCACACATGATACTGGTCTACGATACTGCGACGTGTATACGTACATATACACTCGTCTAATTGCTCCTACGTATCCCCAGCTGTCCTCAAAAATCAGAGGTAGAATAAAAAGAGTCGAGGGAAAACGCATTGCGCAACGTATCCACCAATAATCCGAATCAGGACGCGGATAATGATTTATGAACCGGTGCAAGGAGCAAACGGAAGTTCAGTGGATCGTGACGATATATCGTGCGACTTCTATCTTCGAACGTCGAACAACATTCTGCAAAAATACATTCTTTTCACGAATACTAGTCGATTTTTGCTGCACCAGTCTACTGACATTTAATCACCCCATAGACCTCGTCCATATGAAGATATCGCGAATCAGCTGAAATTGCCATGGCACTGAACACTTTGAATGTAGAGTAAAATTGTCTGCGTTCAGAGATTCTTCTAGAAAATATACTATGAAACTTTGATTGCACGAGAGTACTGACGACATCGGTATAAAGACATTAACAAGAGAAGGACCCCAGTTGTACAACTTCGATTTCATCGATCTTTTGTAGAGTGATAGAATATGTACATATTTCTAATGAGATCTGTGAAATATTAACCTAGTATATATTAGGAATATTACATGGAATAACTACATAGGTATGAAACGTTAGTTAATTATATCTTCAAAACTGTCAAATAACTACAGCTAATATTTCATACATATTCCATCATCCTGCAAAAGATCGATACAATCGAATTGGTACAGTTGGAGTTCATCCCTCGTGAGAATCAGTCGAAATCACAGTGTGAACACGTTCATGCATAAAATGAATTTTCCTACAAAATATGTCTCGTGCCCTCTCGATTTACAATCGCATACACATATCTACATATGTACTCGCCGTTATTTCCATCGTGCTCGTCCTCGGCATCGAAATTGCATTTGCACCGGGTCCGCGGGTATTATTCCTCGTTCAGCCGAATGGCATTCCCAGACGGACCGGAAACTCCAATTTCTCCGTGTCGCGCCACCTGCCCTCCCGATAATTATTCCAGGAGCACGGCGATGGCAGAGCGTTATCGAGTGCGCCCCTGGGCGCGGCGTTGACTTCTATTACGCTCGAGCCTACGATCGAGGGGTCCCCGCATCACGGAGAGCCCCTTCTACCCATAGAAATGCCTGGCTCGCGTGTTTCACGCGACTCTTGTTTGGCAAACAATGCTCGATCTTCGTGGATCTTTCCAATTAAGCGGCAGGAGGCAGCGATCAGGTGCAAAGGAAGAGACTGCTGCAGCACCGGCCCCACGACTGTCCTTTCTTTTTTTCTTTTTCTTCTTTTTTTTTCATGGCCGAAGGGCAACCACGTGGTAGAAAAGGAAAGTACCCACAAGAGGATCTCTCTCTTTCTTTTACTCTGTCTCCTCAACCTCCTCGCGATTTCTTTTTCTTCACGGTCCGTCCCTCCTCTCTACCTCTCGTTTAATCGTTTGCCCGTTCCCTCTAATTCGAGCTGGCGACACTCGACCAGGTATTCCGGGAAGAATCATAATTCTGCAATTTCGGAGGCACGCGGTTAAAACGTCTCGGTCTGGTTTCGTTTTATCTCCTTCGTCTGCCATCCTAACCCACCCCCTCCCTACCCTTCTCGCGACTAATTCCGCAGGTGTACGGGGTCTTGGGGCATAAGTAGCGATCGTCGTCGGACGTTTTGCGGCACACTGTCGTTTCGGGTCCGTCTGCTTCGGTGAAATTCGGATTGTTACCAGTGCGATCCTGGAACAAAGTGAGGTGACATCTCGCGCTTGCGTATTCCTTCTATTCTGGTTTTTAATTGAACTGGTATCGCGAGACAGTATCTGTCAAAAGTTATATCTCCTACAATATCACAATGAGGAGAAGTTAAAATAAACCTAATGTCCATTTAAAGTAACATTATGAAATTTACTTGGAGATTAATTTTGCCCTCCCTTGACTGATAATCTGATTACACCCATGGTTCTACTGTACTTCAATCGCAAATAAATGTATCACAGAATTACTGATTCGACTTTTCACAAGAATTTCTGCGGCAAATGCAGTGTATTTTATACAATGAAGTTACTGTCTTACTTACTCTTACAAACAGTCACAATTATTAAAGCAACCAAGAAAATTCGCAAAGTGATTGCCAGCCCGTCACTAATTGTAGCCGACGGTGTGCAGTCGGAGTGAGGACAACGAGACGAAAGACGTCTCGAACGTGTTCAAGGACCGTTTCGGATGGAGACTAGGACAACAAAGGCCCTGGGTCTTTCCTCTCGCGATCGCATCCCCTTCCACCACCCCCTCCCCTTCACATACTCCGTCTTTGCCTCCTTCTTTTTAATCCCTTCGACCGCTCCCCCACCCGTTTCTTTTCCTCCCGCATTCACGCGCCGTTTCTTTCGCCCTTTTTCGCTTTCGGGGCGGTCGCGAGGCAAGAAACGAGAATTTGTCATTGTATTCTTTATCGCGGCGATCTCGTGTCCGTTGTTGCGTCGCCCTACGAAGTAATGGCAAATGGCGGAGGAGCATGTCGATCACTTTCAGGGAGAATGGATCTTACAAATTTCACGATTTTTCTACCTATGGTAGAAGTGATTCGCAAGCGTATCAATGATTGATAAAGTTTCAGAAAAAGGGGTGGTTTTGTTGATGTAAGAAATGACGGACGAGGTTGGGACTCTCGGTGTACTTATATAGTAAATCATCGGCACTAAACATGAAATATTTCATTAAAAATATGAAATCATTGGCTTCAGAATTCCTAGCTCTATCACCTTATTAAAAAGTCAGCGTTACACTTGGGGACCTTTCCATGTACCGACAAGGAAACGAGAATAAAGACGAAGAACAAGAAAACGAAATCATTGAATAGATGGAGAGCGTAGAAGAACAAGGCGGTGAAGTGAAGAGAAAGGAGGTAGAAGAAGATCGACTCGCGTTTGGATCCTTACGTAAAATATCGCGGGGCTATCCGCGCAGGACGGTCGGGCCGAATATTATTTCGCCTCGTAAAAATCCTGATGAGCGTCGGGGGCCCCAGGATTATTTAATGACGCGTGTATCTCTACATCGGTGCACGAAAGCTCGTCCCGTGGCAGGTATAAAGGTATAGAGGTAAGTAGAGATGAGAGAGACGGGTGATGGCGGTAGGTGGGCAGGGTATAGCAACTTCTGGTCAGGTATGCGAGTGCCATGATGGTGCCACACCGTCGAGATTTACGCGTGTATGAGTGGGTGGAGAATCGTCGATGCACGCGGACGAGAAGAGCCTCGAGGTCTTCACGACTTGAAGCTCGCAGCAAATGACAGAGGATCGGGAGGGCTAACTTGAACCGTCGTCCCTTTCTATCCGCCAACCATCGTCCAAAGTGTCCGTTCAAAAGTCTCTCTCTCGCTTACTCTCTGTATGTCTCGGGGGGTCTTCCTTTCTTCACGGAGTTAGAGTCCTTTCTCAGGTAAATCGAAACAGGTACCAACCAAGCACCACCACCGGACGTTTTTACCAATACCCAAGCCGCCTCCTTCGTGAGGCCTAAGAAGGAGAAGATCCTGTCGATGCAGAGAAAGACAGAGAATCCGGAGGATGGATGAGGGGGCGTTTTTCGGGTTCCACCCGCCTTGAACGTCGATTTTTAGCGTGTGTTTGCCGCTCATAGACACCGCTAGCGCGCTGGTTATACCTTTACCTGCGCTAAAAATACACCGTACGAGTATCTTCTCTCTATATACCTGACGCAAGCGAACGGCTTTCTCACGAGCATCGCCGTCGATGTCCATACCATGCGCGCGCGTTCATTAGCTCGACATTCTT
The DNA here is from genome assembly GCF_001272555.1 of Dufourea novaeangliae. Lineage (NCBI taxonomy): Eukaryota > Metazoa > Arthropoda > Insecta > Hymenoptera > Halictidae > Dufourea > Dufourea novaeangliae. The sequence goes on from NW_015373937.1 coordinate 1,643,522, forward strand.
GGCCCAGGATCCCTTTTCTCGGGGGGCCTCTCACGGCATGATGACAGGAATTGAATTCTGTGTGTTGGCCCAGGCCAGCCGCAGATTTTCATATAATTATACACTCTAGAACGGGAATAAATTACGACCGGCTCGTTGAACATAGATCGTAAAATCGGTTGGTGTGCCCCCGACCCTACCCCCCCCCCCTCTTCATCGACGACCCAGTATCTCTCCTTGCGTCGTTTCGATGGATTTTATGATTCGCTAATGATACGATTCCGTCCCAGCTGACGAATTTATTGCCAGGACAGTGTTTGTCAGTATTGTCGAACATTGTCCAATGGTGTCACGGATACTCTGAAATTCTGGCTTTCGTGTTTATGGACGGATGGAATCGAATTACTTCACCTGCCATGTCGAACTTTTCATCGTGCCTGGATATTTCGTGGCTACCTCGACTTTTCGAAGGTACTTCAACCACGGTCGGATTACTTCTGAACGTAGACGAAGAAAAATTTGAACATTGTGTGTGCACGTCATTTCGAGATTCCACGGGCAGTTTATCACGGGGAATCTTTCGTCGTCTATCCTCTTTGCGATGCGGTGGTGAACACAGGGGCCCCGAGGGCTACCTGACGTGTTCGGGGGATGAAGGATCTCTGAAAGGATCTACCGTGAAAAGAGAGAAACGCTCGGACTCGAGACAGCTAGCGGACATTAGTGACACTTCATTAAGATAATTCCGACGAATTCTGGTTTTTATCTTCCCGGTCCGTTGGCCCCAAGTCCGTTCAACTGAGCGGAGAAATTAAAGGTGCGGGAATTCTTCAAGGAAGAAAGTGTCGATATGTTCGGTAAAATGGAATATTGACGGGGCTTTGTTACGCGATCCTTACATCTCTGTCGCGCAGATTGAAACATTTTCTTGTGTAACTAAAATCAATACTTAGCGGGGTCTTGCGGGCTATCCAAGATGGCGGCCCACGTGTGACAATAACGTGCATAAAAATCTTCACGTATTCATCGAATCTTCGAAAGAAAGATTTCACTTATCCTCGAGGACTTGTATTCGAAAATTACAGTAAATCATCCACGAGTGTTCGAAGACTCCTCGACACTGACAAGGAAAGGTCCCCATGTGTAACGCTGACTTTTCTGGCCATTAGTTTATGAAATATTTAATGTTCAGTGTTGAGGAGCCATAAACACTCATAGATAATTTACATAGATTTGTATATGCTAAATTATGTGGAATAAAATAGCATAGAAGCTGCCAAGTGAACTCTAATTCACATTTTAATTCCAATCAAATTTGAAATAAATTCCTATCGACAAAAACAGTTGTTCGCATTTTGCATAACAGAGGACCAACACCTAATTTTCATTCTCGATAGAACACCCAACGCGTTCCCCCTGTTTTCTCTCTCTCTCTCTCTCTCTCTCTCTCTCTCTCTCTCTCTCCCCGATACCCTATCGGGTCTATCAACTTTTGAAAGGACCTCAGTCAAATTTTTGACAGAATCTCCACGCGGTGAAGAGGGGAACTAGTTCCCGAAGGTCTTCTAGTTTCGTTCGTAATCGAGGTAGCCGGGGACGAACGGCGGGGGCATACGCTGCCTGGCGCACTAATGGTGCGTCTAAGGCACCCAAGGGGAACAAAATGAATTTCGAAGGCTGGAAAGAGCGAGCTGTAGACGACGATGGAAATAAGCAGTCGCGTCCTGGGGGCTGGGGGCATGGCTTACGACCGCTTCTTGCTAGAAACGCATGAATAATGCAACAATTGGCCGTGGAGAGAGCGAGGACGATCCTCCTTTGTTTTCGCAGGCCCTTCGTTACCAGCCGCCAAATTGCTCGCGAGCTATCATCCGCCTTCGTCTGCTAGTCACCCGACCAATTTCGTGCAACAGCCAGCACCATACTAGTGCTCCTAGCGCGTTCACCCATTCCTCCTTGTCGGCGGCGGTCTTCTTTTCGCGAACGATTAATAATTACGGTCGAGAACACCGGGACGGACTACACGTCGTGCCTTCACCGTCGAAAACTGCAGCTGCGTTTCAAACTTTGGACACATAGTTGTCCATACATAAGCGGACGGATAATCTGTTCCGCGAAACGAATTAGATTAGCGAAACCCTGCCGCACGGGGGATTGGGGTATCTCCGTCGTGATAATGCTCGTTACGTAATCATCACGATCCATGCCACGGATTACTACGTGGATCCGGGGAATGCTCGACGGTCGAGGACGCGATTGGTTGTAGCAGCTCGGTGGAGGGAAAGTTTGTCGAATTTAGACCGTTGCTTAGGTTGGACAATAATGACTCTGTAACTTGTAATACGTAAGTAAATACAAGTAGAAGATAAACTTCTATTTATATATCACCACTAACAATTAAATAAAATTATTTCCAACTTTGATATTATTTGTTCTAGAAAATCAGATATACACAAAGAGTGGACGTAAAATATAAGTACACTGGACACTAAAAACAAATATTTAGAAAAATAATACCTATTGAAATATAATCTTCATTTCGTATCAGATAGATCAGAGGAGAACAACAGGGTTGAAGAATCTAAACGTCGCTTAATTTCTATTCATTCCAAATAATATCCTAAAACCAGTTTCCCGAGAAGAACAAGAAATTCTGCATCAATTCGGTACGAAGCATCGCATCAATTCCTCTGATCGTTTATGATCAAAAAGTCGTTCGGTTAAGACCCTTGACGAATCTTCACTTCCCAAGATCCTCGTAGACCAAGCCGATTGTCCTCGGAAGCGTTAACATTTTTATGTTCAGTCGCGCAGCAAAGAATGTGTTTCGGAGTTCAACACGACGAAACTTCGTTTTCCCCTGGTCACACGCGTCCAAAAGCAAACCGCGTGCGCGCGCGCTTTGGGACCCCGAAGAATCGGTTCGTTCTTTCGGTCATTTAGACTAGCAGTTAAATTAATTAATAAGACTGATTTGTTTCTTGTCCACGAGGCCCACGGGCTTCCATACCGTCCGTGGGTTTTGCGTTTCTGGAGGCCTTTGACGGTCGGTACGATAAATATGGAGCAGCGTCTGCCTCCATTCCTCCGCATTCCTGGTCCTCCGTGTGTGCCACCCTCTTCCCAGAAACCGCGACTTCGGAAGCGGTGAAGCTGCTCGCGCGCACGAGCGTAAAAAGAGCGATGCCGTCCGGTTGTCACAGCCACAGCATTTCGATCGCCTAGGATCGAGAGACAGACCCCCACCTCTCCCTCCTCGGTCCGAGCGGTCTTCCATTGCGGCAATAAGAATTCCAGAGGGTCGTTAAATTTGCTGAAATCCGTACGGCGACTTTCTAGGAGCTTCTAGGAATCCTGAAGTGAGATTCTTAAATTGCAAAGCGACGGAAGGTAAAGTCGTCCGCAAAAAGGGGCTTCTACCCGTTCTGGGCATCGATACGATGCCGAAATTGAATCGAGGGACCGATGGAGTTTTCGAACAATCTGTGAATTCTTCGAATTCTTTGTCAATTTATTGATTAAAAATACTGCTGACTGGTGACCGGTGGACTAACGAATTTAATGAAATCACTGTTCTGTATATCAGGGCTATCACAAGATAATGTCGTTTTTCCGAAATAAACTTTACGGGGAACTTCGAAAAACATACATAAAGGCAGTAATCGCACAAATAGTCCCCGTTGTTTTCGATAATCTAGGTTATGTTAGTGTATAAAAAAAACCTTTGACTAAATTTAATTGAAGTATAGAAAGTTAAAAAGGCTCTACATCATAAAATACGACATTACTTTTTGGTACACTTAGTACTAAAAAGTATTAGTAGTAAATGATGGGCGATAATAATTAATAGAGATATGAGAAATTCATCTGTAAACATATACAGATGCCTTCTAGTGTTGTAAATATGTAGCATTGAAAAATTTATGTAACATAGCAGCCAAAATGAAAAGAGAACTCAATTTTCTTCATCTCTATTGAAATAAATGAAGTTTAATATCAGTAAAAGTGCTTCTTTTCTATTGTCAAAAAATTCCTTTATCCGAACACTATAATCTCCCGATTGATTCCGACACGGTAGGGATTTACCGTACAAACTTTACACGTCAAAGAGGAAATCGCGTTGCAAAGCAACTCCGTCGAGTAAACAGGAATTCCAGGAACGCAAGAAGTACTTGCTATTTAATATAGCAATACACACCGGGGCAAGGAGAGAAATCATTCGGCAGTTCTCGAGATTTGAAACGATTTCCTCGCAGCACGAGCAGTCGGTGCAAGGGGGAATAATTTATAGTATTATGTAATTTCTGTCCGGTTTCCTGGCGCGCGAGGCGTCCAGCGAAATATGAAACAGAAGAATGATTCCGTAAGTTCGCCGGGGTATCTTTATTGCGAACGAAGCCGATTCCCAACCGATCTTTCTCTCTCTCTCTTTCTTCTAGCCAGTCACGATCCAGCGCGATCGCGCGGCGGCTCAGAGGAGCAACGTCGTTTAAATTCCGTCGCGTTAGATCGTTCTGCGATCCAGGGTATCAGGAAGTCGTGAATCGAGGCAGCGAGGCTGCCTAGAAGGCTCTCCTGCGGCGAGACATTTGGCGATTTAAAAGGTTACACCTCGTCGCTGTAAATAATACCGTTTTAGACGGTGTCTCTCGTTCGGGACTAATCCGAGAAACGGCGACAAGATACAGTGCTTCTCTGCATCTCGTTAGCTTGGTCCTCGTACATAATCTCGCGACCAGAAAATGGATCTACAGAAGGTAATAATGTGAATTTCTAACACACTTATATGACATGGTATGAATTCTATCCGTTCGTTAGATATAAAGGAGAAATGTCATTACTGGTCTTCGAAATAATATTTCGAGAAGGTAATAAATATACAGTTTAATTGGAAGTACAAACATGATCGTTATGAAATAGAATACCTATCAAATTTTATGCTCTATCGAGTAATGTAAATAAATATAAAATTTCCACGTACAGTTGAGGAGTTGTGCAATACCGTTTGACTTATTTGTAGAACGTGACTTACACGGATTTCTGATCCGCAATGAAACTCTCGATATTCAGTGTACCTACAAGAATTACCGAACGAGTGGTGAAAGTATGCTCTCGCTAATACTTTCCATAAGTGTCAGAGATTTTTTCAAACGTAGGTACGAAGAAATTTATATCCATCGTAACGCCATCGAGCAAACACGAACGACCCCGTAACTCTTGCCTCTGTTCGGTCAATAATTACCCGATTGAAAATCCCATATACGTATGTATACTTTTGTTCAACGTGCAAACGAGATGGTTGTCATTCTACCAATCCTCCGGTGAACACCGTTGACAAGATGCAATGTCTCAACCGTCCCTCGTTATTTCGCCTTGGCGCGATAGGGGAAAAGAAGGAGAGAGAAAGAATGTCTCTCTCGATGCTAATAAAGAATTTATGATCCTCGTTACTGGTACGGTTTTCTACGAATTAACGTTGATTACCGGAGCCCGACGTAAAAACCTAGAAAACAAGATAGGCGCAGAAACCGATTAAACGAATTCATGAATAATTTAAGGCCGTTCGACTCGACGCACCTGACCCCTCCTCTCCGCCAGCACCCTTGATCCTTACTCCCCCCTTTGATCCGCAAAACCCACCTCCTCCTTGCGATCAGAATTTATTTCGAGCTCGTAAGATAACGGATGAGACTGTACCGCTGACACCTCTTCCCCATTATCCGTGTCCACGTTTTTTTCGAGATCGAAAGGAGAGGGAAAAACCTGGAAGTCTGCAGGTTGGATCGCAGAAATTAAAGAAGAGTCGTAAAGGCTCTGATGGTAGAACGGATGCGTACTCCGTATACACGGAGGCATTTTCTCTACTGAATTTGTCCTATACACGGAAGAGGGCTCCGGCCGTTTTATGGACGTTCCATCGGGGGGATTTATGGGAGGCAGGATCTGTCGCGGATCGCTGGGACACGGTTAGCCTCTATGCGACGCAGATCGCTGTTCGCGGAACGGAGTATCTTTGGAATGGATGCAACGGTCCACGGTTTTACGGTCAATGATCTTCGGGATTATACACGTATATTTCCGTCGAGAGGAAAATCGAGTAGGAAGCTTCGATTCTGAATGCTCGGAGGATAAAGTCTACGTCTAATTTTTCTTGATTTCGAAATAAAATTCGCATTTCGGTAAATAATTTGGTCAACCATAAGCGTCTGCTTTCCGTGAACAAATTCATGAGTCACTGTAATTAATTTCCCAAATTCGTCTTCCATCCAAAAAGAAACTATTACAACGGTATTTCCTGAATCTCCGAGTAACAGACATCATTAAAAAGCGAAGATCGTTCATAAAATTTTCAATCATAAACCTACCAAATTCTAGAAACCTTTTCAAACGAACTTGCTCAAGGTTCACGGACAACCCCACCCCGAGAAACTTTTACAGCTCTCCCTTCTCGTGTATACACGAGACGAAGAATACGACGAGAGAAGAATTCGCCATTGCTGTATCTCGTAATGGAAGATACACACAGTCCGGCGAACGTTCGTGTCCCGGTGGATAAATTAAAATCGCTATCTGCAATGGCGACCCTGTAATCGATGCGAATTAATTGCGAGACACCCGGTACAGCCGAGGCGACAGCAATACCGTGAGGACACATAGGAGCGATCCATCGGTGGAGGAGAGAGGGGGACGACTGGATTCGTCGGGCGGGCCGTTAATGAAGATAAAAATCTAATTAGCCAGCCATAAACGAACACCGGGAATTTTTAAGGCCGTCCATTGGGGTCCCCCGACATGTAGCCAGGCGCAAATTCATGAGCTTCCACCGACAAGCCGCGGGTAAAGAGAGGATCCTCTTTCGACGCTGACGTCACGCGGGTGAGAATGCGGTCAGTCCGGATGGGACCCCACGATAGTCCTAGGTGTACACATATACGGGGAGTAAACGAGGATGCGATTAAAACGTTTCCCGCAACGACAGACCACGCATTTTTCGTCTTCGTCTTGGTCTTGGCTCAACGAATCGTCCCTACTCAAGGGAGGAATATTCGTGTTTGATCTATAGCAATGATTTATCTACTTCATGACCGTAGACCGATCTCCTCCATTCGTCTGGAGGAAATTGTTCTGAATACTCGATTAAATGAACCTGGTTGGGACTCGATTACAGGAACCAGCTACGCTTAGTAGATGGGTCTTCTGGATGTTGACTGTACGATCTAGCTCGAGGAAGATTGTATTGAATCCAGAGAGAAAGATTTATTCGTCTTGTAAGAACACTGAACCACATTCGTCTCGAGGATGATTCTGAATGCTCGATTAACCGAAATTGTTCCCCGATTCTGAACAAGTTCCCGAAGAACGTATCTGTCTATCGTTCGATGACCTGGATTCCTGTTTGGAATAAAGATCGTCGGTGGCTAATGAGTCGAGTAACTAAATGTCTCGTTAGCCGTGCAAAAGGAATAAATAGGAGAATGAAAAACAATGATAAATAATTTACAATGAAAAATAATGATTGTTTACCATTCTTACAAATGTGTAGATGTATTTTATACGTTCCGTCAAGATAGCGATAAGTTGACCGAGATGAGCGTTGTGTGTCGAAAGGCAATATGGGGGAATCATTTAGAAAACGATTATCGGCATTTTCATCGTTCGTTTCTTCCGACATGTCGAGAATTTTAAGCCCAAAGGGGAAGACACGGTTAAAGTGGCTTTAGAGACGCCCATGTCGGGCCTTATTAAGTACTTAGACAGCACAAGGGACTTCTTCTTCTGCTCCTTTTGCTCGCCAGGCCCCCGTTTAAATCGTGCTCGAATTACCTTCCGTCGTGTCTCCGCGTCGCCGGAGAGAAAAAAACCCCGTGTGGAACGAGAGACGAAATCGCCTTATCCAAATTAATAGGCGGAAATACAAGCGGGGCCAGGATTATTCCCGTGCTTTTTAACCTAACCCAGACCCCAGGGGCCAGGTGTCGATGGCGTTGCGTGAACAACGGGGGAACCAGGGAGGTTTGTGGAACACGTGCCAACGTCCAGCCTCGTTCCATCGCGAACACGGGAACAGCGAAATTTTATTGCCCTCGTGTCGTACTTCCAGCGGGGCCAGGAGGAGAAAACGAAACGCGTTATCGACGGGCCGAAAGAGGAAGTCCAGAACACGTTACACATTTTACATTGCAAATTGAATCGTGAATATTGATAATCGGACAGGGAAACGTTGTCGAATCGATTTCTAAGATATGGACGAGGAATCTCTTCGATGAACGCGTGAATTAGTCGACTTTCTCTTCCGTAGATTCTTCCGATATTACGTCAAGTTTGAATTGAAATTAATTTAATTTCAGACGAAAGTAATTTCTAATTTGTTATTTCGTAAATACTAAAATTTTTGTATCAAACATTTTTTGCTGAAACTTCATCCTTCCGAGTTAACTTGGGGTATTCATCTTCTTGGTACACTGTATATAACTACATACCCTACAGTTTCCAATGAAAAAAGGGCATAAAACCCACGACATCAAACGAACATGAATCTACCACTGAATTCCGGACCACAATGGATCTGTACGGTTCATGAAACACTTCGGTTAACTACCTTCCGATAGACGAGAGTAATCGTGCTCCTACGTTAACGACATCCACGGACGGTAGACCAGCGTCAGACGTTATTAGGTAACTTTCCACCCCTTTTTCTCGGCTCCCTCTTATTTTTAGAGGTGCAGGTGAGCGTCAAACAATCACTGCTTTCTAGCCAGTCTTTTTTGCGGATCGTCGAAACCACGGGCCGTTTATGCCGCGACCACGTTCGCTCGGCTGCATCGTGAAAAACTGAATAGCGGATGGAAATTAGAGCGCGCTGTGGCCGAAAAGGAATCGGTTCCACGAAGATCGAGAGAGACTTGGATGGGGCTAGAATGTTCCTGAAGGCAGCTGAAAGACTATTGGGGCGTGATTCGACGGGGTTGCATCGGTATAATATAGCGTGGAAGGGGTGATCAACAGCGGGCACGCGCCACTGGCTCGGAAGAG
>NW_015373937.1:1652587-1821221 GCF_001272555.1 Dufourea novaeangliae
TTATTTAAAGACGCACACTCTCTCGACGATCAGAAGAACGAACTGGTCAATTACGCAATCCTCGATCGAAACGATTATCATAAATGCCTCGCGGATGACACCGCGGAAGAATTTTAATCGCGACGATTGGTCCGTGGCCTGGCGAATTAAAACATACGTTCGTGATGGATAACCTCGTATCTGTAGCCGAAGGTGGGGAAATGTTTTTTTTTTTATTCATTTTTGTAGTAACCTGAAACCAATTCGATAGAGTACCTGTCAGTTAATTAGATATTGATTCGAACTGATGCATTATGATTGAAATCGCCTCGTGATTGAAAAATGGTTAAATTATATTATTTAATAATATAGCTTACTAACCAAACTGTGTTCGCCATGTATTGCCCGAATGTAATTGTGCACCGATACACGGGCTTCCTGGACAGGTCACTAGTTTCGTAGTTTATCCACCGTAATACCTCGTCGTGCAGCTACATAAATCTACAATCTCCCAATATACATATATGTATGTATACGCCCGTACATCGTTCGACCAGAAGGTAATTCCATCTTCCTGTCGCTTTTCCCTCCCCAGTGACCATCCATCCTCTTTGTTTCTCCGGCGCTGCCTATACCTGGGTCCTCTGTCCTGTGTCGAGAGCCGGGCAGAGGATTGGAATTATTGGTGAGTATACACGATTTTTCTCAGGGACGGGTGGTCTCATCTATCTCTGATCATTCGTTGGCTGTAATTTGAAAAAGGTAGCTATAAACTACCATCTTCTATCATCAACAATTACCTATAATTCCTGCCCTTATACTTTCATTACCAATATCTCCATACAAAGGAAACAATCGCAACAAGATATCTAACTCCAAGATCAGTTCAGAACACCTCCAACAATGGATTTACAACTAACCGATCGAATGTCCAAACTAGAATTTTAACACATCAAACGTGTCGATTCCAAGCCTCTGTCGAACGCTATCCATTTATCCTTCATTAAGAGTCTGTTCCCCACCGGTTGCCAGAGTTCGAGACGCGACAGTCTGTGTTCTGTGTGGCGAGTGGCCGTGATTAAATAAAATCGGTCAGACGTAGCATCAGACGCCGCTAGACATCTGCGAATGAAACGTTTGCGGATTTCCAGCCGGTAGCTAGCCGATGGTGTGCCGTTGGTGCACAAAAACTCGAGACTAGAGCAGCCGGAACAATAGTCCGTGCAGAAGCTAGGAGACGAATAGGAAAGGGCCAACGATGGATAGAGGTAGAGAGGATCGACCGACCCGGCAATTTGTTCGTCCATCAGATGGCGTCTTCGTGACCGTCGAATATTATGGCCGGGGTAAAGTCCACGTCGAAACGAAATTCAAATTGTACTGCACACAGGCGGTCCCTCCGTTGTTGTTCCACGGTTCAAACCCGTGTATAGCTCGCGGCTGGCTTTCCTACTAAATCGTTTTGATTATACTCATTACCCCCGGGGGCCGCGGGTATTCTTTCGGGACCGATGGGACCTTCGTGTGTTGCTGCTGCTCTCTTATTCCCGGAAATCGTGGCGGCGGCCCCGCCAGTCGGTTTTGATCGGACCGTGTATGCGTGTATCATTTTATAAGGCCGCCACGCATTCCGGACCGTCTGAGTATATGGGGCTACTTGTACTTCGTCGAGGGATTCCGGCCAAAGAGAGATTTCTCAAGGTTGGCTGCTCATCTCTTTGTGAACCTGAGCTCTCACTTTTACGCTATTCCACTTCAACTGGACATTTTTTTTTAAACAGAGATTTCTATGCATATTCGTACTTTCTGTGCGAATGATGACCAGGGAACACTGGTTGATTCGACAGAGATTCGGGACACTATTCTTTGTCCAACGAGGGGTCTCTATTTATTACCACTAGAATACATACAAATCTGGTTTATTAACACGTCAGAGTTTGCGTTTCTCAAGGAGCAAAGGATACATTTATGTTATGAAGAAAAGTGTAGCAGAACTATTTTTAAACGATCCATTGGAAACTGGACTAGCCGGCGGACATTGCAGAGTAATACGAGCAAACTTGTCGTACATTTGCTTCCCGTCATTTTTGCCCGCGGTGTACAAGAGGGAAACGAGGCCAGTATTTCTACGTCTATCGTGTAGCAGTTTTACAAGGTAGATAAGATAAAGTCTAGCTGGAATAATGAGCCCGTATCTCCGCGCGAGGCAACGGGCGGGACCAAAACGTCAATAATTGTAATCGAGACTATCAGGCGAACGGAGAACAATTAAACCATCCCCGGTAGAAGGAAAAAAGAGAAAAAGTCACGACCCTATTCGTCGCAGAAATTGTTTCCTGATCTGAAAAAGAAAAAAGGAAAGCCCGTTAATTTTCATACTGAATAAATGCGTGAGTTACACGAACAAACGGATTATTATCGTGGCTGGCGCAATAATCGATGTAAAACGACAAGGTCCGGTGATTTACGCGTGTTTAATAAGTGAAATCCCCAGTAAAAACAGGCGAAAGTTTCGTTCAGCTCGTCGATTACGCACACTGACTGGGGTATCGTGTTTCATGCGGTACACGCGTCAGTAAAAACCATTAAGCAATTCATTGCGTCCAATTTTCACGTCATCGTCGGGTATCGATGGATATACGAAACCACGACACGATCAGATGAGATGTTAATTTCCGCGAGGGGAAGGCCGCGCGACCGATCGAAATTCTCCGGGTAACCAGAAACAAAAGTCACACGGGGTTTTATGGAATACCGGCTAAATATAAACATTACTTATGCACCGATGCGATTGTATTCCGTGGAAGGGTGTCAACGGAAACGCATTGCCGAACTATCGATCGACTGCAGTTGCTAGAATGCACAACCGCGGCTAGGGGCAGTTAATAAAGGAATATACAATATAGGTACGTGTACCAGTGGAATCGTTACAGCTGAAACCGGGATAATCCAATAAATAATTATCAAACGCGTAACATTTATTCCATTTTTCGTCTATTGGTCCTCGAAACATAGAGTGGAAATTCCTCTAACAGAATTTAAGATTTTTTTTTTTTTTTGTGTGCCTTTATATTTGACTCGTTAGGTGATATCGAAATTTTTGTCCACTGAAACGACTTTGTGCTTCCTCAAGGTGGTCCCTGGTGCACTACCAGTAGATCCTTTATGTCCCTTCCCTGCAAGAACATCTGAAAATCTTCGACCATACCCCCAAAGGAACCCAGAAGCTGCAGTAGCTGAATATATCAAATAAACCACAACATGGATCGATCGAATGCAGTCTCGGGTGCACCTCCCAGCCCCGCGAACATGTTCCCCGGCGGCTACGTGGTCATTTTCGCACACCAATACGGCGGAGGGGAGGGGGGACACCCGCTGAACGACATTGTAGCGACTTGCGACATGCGCCGCAATTATCCGCTCGCCGTCTCATTTGCGATTGTAATTAAGATCGGCCGGGGCGCACAGACGCGGGGCGCATTCGAGCGTGCACCGATCGGGTCCGATTGCCGCTGTTCCAGGCGCGAGCTGCGCTTTCATTGCGGCGTTAACGCGGCTAACTGCTCTCGCACGACTCTTCCTTCTCCTTTTTTCCCAACGTCGAACCTCCGGAGCAGGTTGCTCGTACAACGGTGGATGGAATTTTCATTCTATCCTCCGCAGATATAAGTACAGGAACACGCTTAATCACGATTTCTATTGAAAAATCAACGCGGGACAAGATCGAGAGATTATTATCGCGACGATCTTCTAATTATAGGTTTAACGCACAATGAAAAATCTATTTCGACACGAAGGTGATTTGGTTATCGTTGAGTAACAAGCATTGGGACGAAAATCGATTCTCGATATCATATTATTCTAGGGGATTGGTTCTCTCGAATGAACTGTCGATTTCCGATTTTTCTGCGAAGTGAAACTCTTTTGCAGCAGCTTGACCGCGTAGGAGTTTCGGCGAGACGCGTAATTAGAGGACATAACCGGATGAAATACAGAAGCGTTAAATCGCCGGTACGGTGAACCGGCCCCTTCGGTTGCGTTATCAGGATATAACTACAGATCGTGTTGCAAGAAAATCATTGCTTCTAGCGATATACTTAGAAACGAGTTTTTAAACGAACCCGCTGCGCCGCGCGGCTTTTCTCGTTAAACGATTCGCAGTCACTGGTCACGGAGCGTAAACTCGATCGACATTTATAAATTTTCGGTGTCGGTGGTCCCGTGTGTTCTATTAGAATTTATCTCAGACGCCAGTTACAAATCTAGTTTTTCTCGGCGTTCGAGCGTTCGACCAAGGCAGGTTATTAAACTGTTGGGATTAAAAGTGTCGAACGCACGACAACAGGAAGAGGCGGATAAAATGTGGCAGATCCTATTGAATGTTATCGATTTATAGAGAAAATCTCGTAATCAAATTTGTTTCTTTTATTCGTTAACAACTAGCAGTTACTTTATCTCGACAGTAAATCAAATAAACAGAGTAGATTAAAAATTTAATTCGATACACAGTATGTAGATATTCATAAGGAATATCTAATAAGATCACAAGAAGTACTTGCATATTCAACAAACCTTTTTATTCGGTTCAACGTACTCACTGTAAGAGAACTGGGCACCAGAGCTAGGTAAATTGATTATAATCTAGCTACAGAGTTTCGAATAACCAATAAAAGATGAAAAAAGAATTTCACAATTTTCACTTTTTTGTTTCGATTCATTGTTGCACGTCCACCAGTTAGCCCACCTCCTCCAGGTACACGTAATGATAACCTGCCAAAAAGTGCAGTTCGCGCGGGTTCTCGTTTTCCCCGGAAAGCCGATCTTTCGCGCGATAATCCGCTGACAGGGGTGGTGCGTCACGTACGAAGGTAGAAAACGGTCTATTGCGTGACTTCGACTCCTCCAGGCCCTTAAACTCACCCGCAAATCCTTCGTGCGCCTCAAAAGCAGACGAAAAGGAAGCATTCTACGGATTATTTAGGCACGTGAACGCGTTCGCTTCCAAATCTAACACGGACATGGTGGCTAAAGAGCCACGTACAGGCGGGATGAACAAGGCACCCAGAGGAGCGGGGGTTGCAACGTGTTTCCGCCTCGGTAACCACATGTTGCGACTTTCCAAGGGTCTTTGTTTGCGCCCTTGATAGTCACAGTCACGAACCACTCGCTGGTATACACTCCTACTCATAGTTGTGAGAGGACACTTATCGAATATGCAGTATAAATGTTATCAGGTATTACCTAATTGCTGAAAGTCTGAAGTAAATATTGTTTAAAGGATATTGAAGCTCGGTGGACAAAGCTTATGAAGTAATAAATCTAGCCTAAAATATATCAAATTTTACAAAACATCACATTTCTATCATATTGATAAAGTGTCTACATACGAGTGGTATTTCCAAAGTATGGGTAATTACGATCGGCCTCAGCAGAAAATGATTCAGACGTTTGGCGAACACAGATGTGTTTTTAAGTGTTAATTGTGCAACTATGAAAGAAGTTGTAAGATTGTAGTGTTTTTAGACACACCCCTTGTACTTATGAGAGGTAGCGTATATGCTTTTTTTTTTATTGATTTCGTTATCGTCGTGCATGACTTTGCTCTCCGTGCCAGCAACAACAACCACTGAATCCAATACATGCGTGATTTGATCTCTGATTGCGCCGGCAATCAGCGTAATGAAAGGTGGACGTGTGCGTGCCCCGACACTCGGTGGCTGCGCGCTTCGTTGCGGGGAAACACGCCGTGGCGACAAGTTTCGCGAGAGGAGAGCGTGGAGAATGTTTCCGCCTGAGGCCGACGCGTGGACGTGAGGAGGCGCGATGGGGTTTAATGGGAATGGGTTGAGTCGGTTGACGAGGGATCGGTCTCGTGGAGAAATTTTGGGCTCCTCGAGACTGAATTCTAAAGAAGGGAATCCTCGAAAGAAGGTATTCGTCTTTCGATAATAAGAATTAATTTCATTTAGTCTAACAAGACGATCAACTTTACAAGATGAATTTGTTAATGAGGGAATTGCTCGTGAGAAAAAAATGATAAACTTTTATATATCCCTTACAGAATATTAGTGGAACAGGTTCATTTCCTCTTTCCAATTATCGATATTCACCCGTTTTTTTTATTTCAACAGGGTGTTGAGTTTCCAAGCACGAACTCGGGACTGGTTAATGGGGAACTGGTTTCGAGATGTTGCAAGTAGTATCCTTGGGTGGTGTGTCCTGCGGAATAAGTCGTATTTCCTCGGTTGTAATTGCTAACAATATTCTTTCTTCTTTATTTTCATAAAGTAGCGAACAGATGACTTCCACGCTCGATTAACGACGGACACACGTGGTTCACATAATCATCCTGCAAGCGATCCCCAAAGGAAACTTCACTTCCTCCACTGTTACTATTTACTACCAGCTTCTTGTTATTCTCTTGTTTTCCACCGAACCCGCGAATCTCACCCCGGAGATTAACCCCGCGCGGTCAGGTTCAATCGAGCAGGTGGAGCCAGCACTCCCTTAAACAGCGACGAGTTAGAGGTGATGTGCTCTCGCTGGCACGGATTGCTTTTAGGGCTAACGACGCGCCCGTAAAGCGAGAACGATGAAAACGGGGAGTAGTAGGAACAGAGGGGGGCGTCTAAGACTGGAATGCAGCATAAGTGCACGGCAGAGAAGAGAGAGCCTGGTCGGTTTAGGTTGGGTTAGCACGAACCGAGTTCGTGGCGGTAGGGCGGTGTGTGGAGGGGGGAAACGTTGGTTTTGACTTTGCAGTTGTGCCGCACGCAGCATCCTCTTTTGGATGTGTTTAACTTGCAGGATACAGTAAGAACGAAACGATGAATAGAGAGAGACAGATGGTGGGAGAAAGAGGGCGTACGAATGTCTGGAGGTAACAAGGACGAAGAAGAAAGACAGAGACAGAGGGGGGCCAGTAAAAGTGACGAGGGTATGATGTTCGCTTTAATATCCACCAGCAGGTATATATTCTCACTTGCTCTGCTCTTCCTCTCTGTCCCCTTCTCGCCTATTGGCTCTACCCATCCTCCCTCCCCTAGTCTCCCTTTCGCTTATAGCCCGTTCGCTGGATAGTGTCGATGCCACGAGAGATCTCTCCTCATGGGAAACTCAGGCAAGAGCAACGAAGCTCCTAGAGAAGAAAAAAAGAAGAGATAAATTTTCCGAGGATTCACGTGGAGATCTAGTAAAGTCGAAAAGTCCCTGGAAAGGGAGGTTCTTTCATGGAAATCATCTCCACGGTTGATGCGGAAAGGATGACATGCGAAATTCTTCCTGGCTCTCGGCTCGAATTCAACGAAATGAATTACGTACCGCTTCATCGGACACTCTGCCAGCAATTACAACACCAAGGGCTAAAAAAAACCACACACACACAGAGAGAGAGAAGAGGAGGAAGAAAACAAAGAGGCAAGCAATAAACCAGGTACCCGCTGAAAGGATCCATCCTAAAGGGTATATTCGGTGGAAGGGAGGAGGAATCTTGCCTTCGAACCATCCCCCCCCTCTCCGACACACGATTTACGAAACGTTGCGATCGTAAATAAATAAATGGAGGCGCAATGTGCCCGGGCCCGTCGGTCCGCCGCTACGGTAAATAAATGACGGCCCCGGCTAGATCCTCGGGGCAGCGCGTCGTCACGGCTCCTTTGTCCGTGGAGAAGGACCATACGCATCGTGCAACGTCTTTGGGTCCTGGCATTAGGATTAGACACGCTGCACACCCCGAAATATCCGTACGGACGCCTTCTCGCCGACCGTGTGGACCAAGGTCATTGTGTGCGATGGAGGAGAAGGAGGCTGCGGATCCTGCGGGATTATGTCCGCGCCAGTTACTGCTTTTATTGTTTTCTCGGCGGGTTTAGGCGGTCTGAGGGAGACAGGGGAGAGGGACACCGGTGATCTTGTATCTTAGAAGGATCTACGCGCATTTTCACTTAGCGAGTTACACGATACCGGATACCATTGATGTACCTCGACCAGGTTGGATCATTAGTACCAACTGTTCGAGAATCCGCAAGTACCTTCTGTCTCTCTTTTTCTTGACCCGAAAATTTTTTTCTACTCCGCCCCGCTGGGGTCTAAAATTCTGAGGGGTGAAAAAGGTACGGTCAAACTGTGCTGAAGTTCACTTCTTCATTTCTTTCGTTTTTTTTTCTTTTTGCTTTGCTGTCTTTGTTCGAGGGATCGTTGCGAGCGGTGGAATATGAACTTTCGAAATTCTGGGTTGGTCGATTTGGGAATGAGAATCTTCTTATGTGTGGAAGGGGATTGGGCCTACGAAGTGATGCTGAATTAATTTCGTATGGAGGAATGTTCTGCCGAATCATTTTGAAGATTTAAGCTTAACTTCTTGTACCACTAACGTTACATTTTTTCAGGGTATATTTATTCTTCCTTATTCTTGACTCAAACTATTCTAACTAAACTACCTAACTGCATTTATTCCATTATCCTGATGTCATATAACATCAAGCATCTACAATCAAATGATTGGTAAATTTCTCTTTAGATAGAATTCTTGTTACCTGAGCTATAATACTTTGTTTAATTTAAACGCACGAAGGTACACCTGTTCGAAGGGAAAAAAAACATAGAAATGATTGATGGAATTATCTTATCTCCAATCTTTCAGGTCCATCTTCAAACTCGACACTCTCTTTTATTCTATCACGAAGATTAAAACGTGTAGTCAGTTTCGATATTAAGAATTTCATGGACTTTCAGGAAAGGTCGAATGGAAGGGCCACGCTGCACGAGGGTCGCGATGATCTACAATTAGTCAATCTATGCGTGCCTCCGAGATCGACGATCGTCGTAAGTAAATCAAATTCGCGAGACTCGATGCTTTCACACAGGACACGTCTGCGGGAATTCAAGATTGCACAACACTCGAAACGCTTGTACTGTATACAATGCCTCTCGACGATTCGTGTATGATAGTCTTAACCCTAACAGAAACAAAGAAAATTGTTATCTAGGTAAAAGATTTCGAATAACCAATGAAAAATAATTTCAACTTCGACTTCAAACACCCAGTAGTTGCCAATAAAAAAATTCTAATAACGCAACGAATCACCGAGAGGCGTCGTATCAGTTTCTCTCTCGCACCTGTCCGCTTCAGATGCACTTGGAAGCACCGAGATCGGCGGTGAGCGTCGAGACCGTACCGCGAAATAACACAGAAGCCGCACGCAAAAAGGAAACACGTCAATGGCACCGCCTTAATTCTTTTCGTGGAAGGGAGACCCCGGGTCCTCCGCAACAATGGCACTAACGAGGCCTCTAAACGACCGGGAAAGAAAGCGTTAATTCCGACATTTCAAGTGTAAATTACGCGTCGCTAACCCCCGCGCTCTCGTTTCCACCTGAGCTCAGGTACACCCAAATTTCGTCCTCTCTGTTGATTCCCGCCTCGCTGTTAACAACGATGACAATTCAAGATTCGCGAAACCGGGTTTGCGTACACGGCAATTATGTTGCACGATGATGCCGATACGGAGAGGGCTGGGGAGGTGGGAGTTGATCGAGGAGGACGTTCGACAGCTGCCGAACTTTGGGCCCGCAAGCAAGGTTGCATTGGCCACACTTGCATTAGTGCAATGACGGCTGTACCTGGGGGGTTAGACGCGAGGGGGAGAAGCTCTTGAACCGGGAGGAAAGGATCAGGGAAGGGAAAGGATCTCTTTGTCCTCACAGAGATCCTTACGGCAGCATTGACCTGCTGGTCCATTGGCGTAGACTCGAGTATTCTAGGAATTCGAAGGCTTCCTATATGCCACACCTAACAATTTCATACAATTAACCTCTCAGTTCTGAATGACGAGTATACTCGTCATGGCGTCGTCTAGCGAGACAACATAGATACACACCTCTAAAACGCGGTACCACGGCTAAGTGGTTAAACGGAAAAAAGAGAACTGGAAATAACATGTATACAGTCATATAATATTATAGAAATCCTACTCTTCGTACTAACTTGATCTAAAATATTCTTATGATAGGTCCTCTTCGATAATTACAGTACCGTTGTCAATATCGATAACCACTCTGGTTCTTTTTAATATTAGGTAGAACTAGAAACTCGGGTGTTTGGATAATTATAAAGTATTTTGTTACGATTAAAAATTGTAAGTATAAAAGAAACCAACTGTAACTGTTTACGTCCAAAGATTTCATCGAATGGGAAAGATTTCGAGGGTCCTACGCCACTGGGTGACTTATTTCTCTCGCGATACGCAAAAGGTCTGTCCGTGCTGGCGAACTGGCCGTAGCAGCCCTGCTGTGCTGTGGTTAACTTCTGCCAACTGGGCCCCCCGATCACGGAGCATTGTTGCAGCGCCAGTTTTTGACAGGTACCACACGGCTATGTGCTGCGTGCACGGGCCCACCTACGTACGCGCCACGGATTAGCGTGTCTGGGAGTCAGAATGGAGCGCGAGAGACGATCGGGAGAGCGACCGTGGAGAACAGGTCTTGGGGGGCTCATTGGTATTTTATTATCGGCACCAAACCGACCAAGAAAGAGACACAAAGAGAGAGAAAGAGAGAGATGGCCCGGCTTAATAGCCAGGGATGATAAGTTTTGTACACAGCCATTCTACCGTTAATAGTCACTTACTTTTGGCCAGATTCTCGAGAAACCTGTTCGGCCTGGAAAGAGGGAGGGGATCGCCTAACGCGTGTACGCCTATTGAATTTCAAACGTGTACGTAGAAGCTGCTTGATTATCGATCGTTTCTGGGTCACCTTTCTCTATACATTTGGCAGAGGCGTTCGTCTACACGGTGTGCCACGACCGTAAGCTCGAGGGATTTATCCCACTTTGCCTCGGTTGGCTTCCATAATCTACCTCCGCCACCTTCCTCGCTCTGCTCTCGTGGAACGGACGGTTATTCGAATACGGAAGTTTTACGATGTTTTCAAATTTTCAAAATTTCATTTCAAAATCAACCGGACACGTGGAGATATAATTTCCCGAATTTTTCGTCTATATTTACTAACGACAATACACTTCTGTAGTAGAAACGAAATGTTAGATGAGTCGTTATCGTAGAAAACATCATAATAAGTCATTGTGGAATCGATATGCTATCTAAATTATAATAAAAAAATTTTTGGACGTTATATGAATAACTAGATTCAGGCCGATGGAAACAGATAACCGAGCATGAAACGTAGCTGACCAACAAGGGACAGACCCCTTTTCACCATGGAACAAAAGTTAAAACTATATATATATATATATATATATAGAGAGAGAGAGAGAAAGGGCGCGAGATGTGCGCATCTTCTGTGCAGTTGAAGAGGGTCAGGTGAAAACTCTTTTGAAGGTCCACCCAGGGAGCATTTATTTTTGAGCGGAGATGCACAAGCTCGGTTGGGAATGGCCCTAACCTGACCTAACTCTTGACCGTCCCCACGGGTGTACGCAAATGGCTGGGAAATCCTCGTTGCTTCACGAGTCACTTCTGCCACACTGGCAAGTGCACCGACTTGACCCTTCTGACGGACAGCGTGATTCCAAACGGTGGATGCAAATGGGACCGTCCATTGTCCCCGAGTCCGAAGAAAAATCGACCTGTCGATTTTTCTTAAGTCTCCCGGAAAGTTAAGCTCCCGTATCCACGAGGGCCAGTCCTCCATTGTTGTAAATCTCTTAAAATAACGCAGCCCGTACCTATTGGCCTCGGTTCACGCGGTGGTCGGAAATACGGATCACCGAGGAGGCTGATTTCGCATCTTCGATTCGAGATAACGAGTCTGACGAGGGACGACAAGTTATGCTAGCTATGATCGTCCGAGGAACGGTCTTCCTTCCTCGACACTTGCTCGATCCACAAGAGAACTATAGATCACCAAAGAACTCTAGATGTCTTCGTACTCAGGGGTGAAAATCATTACCGTATACAAGAGTACGTCCGAGTTTTCAGATCTTCCGCTACTTTGGCTATACTAATTTTGGTATTCCATTTCAACGTAGACGTATTAACTTACAAATTTGGTTCTAACGGAAGAAAGACTAATAGAAGATGAATAATCTGAGATAGTAACCAGCGAATCAAACCCAGAATACAGTGCATTTCAGCAGACTAGAACACAGTGCTCAAAATCACCATAGAGGATCTAACATTACTCACCGTGGATCACCGTGTATTCGGTGTACCCACGATGAATTCCTCTCGTGCCTTCGCCCATCGGGAGACTCGGTAACGCAATCTCGGTAACCAATAGCGTTGTGGCCCGCACCGTGGACTCCCCACCACCGTGTATCCACGGAGCACTGGGCCACAAGGCCCGAAAATATCCACGAAGTGTAAAACACGGCTTCCTCTTCTCTCTACTACGCGGACACCATGACGTGTCCAAACGAAAACGGCCATGTATGATAGTGTGCGCGTATCCGTACACATAGGAGGCGCAAACGAAACCGAACGGGCGCTTTCTTTGTGCACCAGAACCGTTCGGGGCCCAGCGGTGAGTTTTAGGCGGACACTGGCTGGCTGCGGTCCGATTCACAATGCTGCCGCTAATGTCCACTTACCGAGCGCGGTTCACCCGCGGGGCCTTCCACAACTATCAGGCTGTTTTAGTGCTTTACGACGGCCATAATGCCTTCTTTCCTGGACGCCAGGTAGAGAGGTGGGACCGTCGAGAACGGGAAGGAGGGGGCTCGGGTGATTCGCTACAATATTACGACGTACAATAATCCTGAGAATCCAACCGGGGGGAATTATAGGGACCAGGGCTAGTAACTGTTGTGGTAGAACGAGGCAACAAATTCTGGTGGTGAGCTTGGTATTATTCGACGGTGATAGGGTACAGGAATCGATTCTTTCTAGGAAACTCTTGATATTGGGTCAAGTCCTCGAATGTTTCTTTCTTCTGTCCACCTAAACCATTCAGATTTCGTTCCCGTTTGATAGTTTAATGAACTATGAAAATTCTCATTTCAATATTTTTAGTTAGACTCTGTAAACGTGTCTTTTTGTAGAGAATCGTTTAATTCATATTAGTTTAAGAGAGCGTTGTTGCGCATGACTGGATAAAGAGGTGCGGCAGAGTTTATGCATCGAAAGCCGTGGAATAATTCTTAGGAGGATGCAGAAAATTGTGGTCAGTTGGTGAATTCGAAGCAACGAATCGCATAATGAAGCTATTTCGATCGGAGTTTCCGGTCGGACGGCGATCATCGCGGAACAAACCACGGTGGGTGGTCTCTCTCATTACGGCGGTTTCTTCAATGACTTCTTGGCACATTCGGCCAAGGGAACATATGGCTCCTGATCGTTGAATCGGGGATGACTGGCCGCACAGAGGGCAGTATTGTAGGAGAGAGAACCGGAGTGATTTTTCATGGGAATCGTTCCGGTATAAAAAGTTCTATCCTCCGTTGCCTGGGATAATGAGTACTTTTGTGATCCAGCAACCCCTCTTCTTCTCTAATCGAATACACCTCGAGTATACATGTTTCTTTTACGTTATTGTCCTCAACGAACGAGGGCGTAGGATCTACTCGATAAAATACTTCTCACGATAAAAAATTTACAATTATAACCCTCTCTAAAATTGACGAAACTGATTGTGTTTATTCCGTAATAACAGTTAAATTCCTAAAAAATTATTACTCGAGGTTTTAGCTCCGATTTTCAGCTGTTTCGATTCTTTTTTCTCCCCCGATAGCATGAAAACCATCAGGATTATTCCCTCGAAATCTATCCCTGGACGGGCAACGGTCCAATTACACTCGAATAAATTCCAAAGCAACGTCAGAAGAAAGTTGCTCGATGGTGAAACGATAGCAGACGGAGAGATATTGGATCCCAATCTAAACCGAAAGGATCGTCCGAAATCGAGAAGAATAAACGAGTAATTGGCGAAGAAGGAAGGAAACGACGGGGACGAAGAGAGGAGACGAAGAAAGGTAGAGATCGGGTCTGGCGAAGGGAGAGAGGGGACCGACCCCCACCGCTGGTAATTATCATTTCTTGTACGAGCGCCGTCGTCGGTGCCGCAGTATAGTCACGGATATAGGCGGTTTTGCAACATTCGGGCCCTCATTGTGGTGTGGTTCCTCTCCCATTCCGTCTTTCCCTTTCCATCGTTGCTGTCGTCTCATTCTTTCATCTTGTCTTCCTTCTTTCTTCTGGTCTCTGTCGCGGCCGCGCGCATCCTGTGCGCTAAAACAAAACGAAAACACTGCACGGGCTCCGCTCAAGGATAACGACTATGAGAGGCCTAGGCCGGGGCCCCGGGGCGGCCATATTGCGGACAATTGAAACCGTTGCAGTCGGTTTTCGGTACCTGCAGCTGCAACACACACAGTCCGGGCCACCGGCTTGGTATCACGCACGTACACACCGTGTATACAGGGTGAGGCATCTAAAAGAGGCCCATCTAAATATCTCGGTTGTTAGTGGTGATGGAAAAAAATGTGTCACATGAAACTTGTATGGTATCGAGGAGCACAAAATTCGATGTGAATGATTTTCTACTAGGTGGACGTGTAGAGGTTATACGAAGGTCAACTACATTTTTTTAGATGGAGAGACATGTTGTTTTATATATCATTTAGTAGATCATTTTACGACGTGTACAATGATCTATTTATCAAGGTATGTTTTTTTATTTGAAAAAACGAAGTTGACCTTCATACAACCTCTACGCGTCCACCTATCAAAATTATTTGCTCCTTGATACTATGCAAGTTTGTTGCGATACACTTTTTTTAGATCACCAGTAACAGCAGAGATATTCGGGTGGCCTGTTTTAGGTGCCTCACCCTGTATAACGCGGGCAGATGCCCGAGAACGCGCGCGGTCAGGCCCAATTAATGCGAGCTCACGCACACGCTACCCGGAAAAAGGGGAATTGCGGGTAATTAGATTCCAGGCCGAAAAAATCCGCCGTGAAGCTGGGAATTTTTGCCTCCCCTCCCGCCCCTCGATTCCCTTTCTCGGCCTTTTTCGGCCAGATCTAATCTCCGTTTAGAATTATTTCACCGCCCTCCTTTCGTCGCGCCGAAAAAAGAAACGATCCTTGCAGCTGCGTGTTCTTTTACCAGGCGAGAGTCTAGTTCAACCTGGTGCAATATATGTGTCGAGGATGAGTATGAATAAATTTTAGTAATACTGCTATGGGATCCTCGGTCTAGGCATACATTCGAAATAATGACGAGAAAGCAGAAACACGATCGATAACGATTTCCTTACACGTTTTGCAAACCTAAGAATCTTGAACAGAAACAATATAAATTGCTAAGTACATACATGAACGCATAACGCGTTCCTTTACAAATATAACAGCCCGAAATGAAATGTATTTTTCCCGCGGACAAAAATACGGTTCCACCCGGACCGTGTTCGCGCCCGGACAAAGAATGCATTTGCCGCATTACGAAGGACTTTTTGAGAAGGAACGGAAGGAGGGGTGGGTAACCCGATGCCACTGGCGGCAGCGCAAGTTCAGCACCGTCGCTGTAAACCACATGGTAACAGTGGGTAGGGGAATGGCTCTTTGTGGCGGTGTGTATACATACAGAGGGGACCATCTACGCAGAGACCCAGCTAAAAGTCGAAAAGTCCACTTAAGCCGACCTTAGAGATCCAGTATCCAAATGATCCCGCCTTCGAGCAAAATTCAAAATACTTTAAGACCACGAAATTTTGCGACACCCGCGGAAATAATTTACGTAGCGAACGCGAATCAACGACCATTTACGGGTAACTGTCAATTCTTCCCTCGTTAGAGATTACAGGAGTAGAGAGAGAAAGATAGAGGCTAGGAAGTTTCCGAAAAACCACAACCATATACCCGTGGTCGAGCAATTAAACCGATCGGTCGCTGATTGCGCGGCTAGTTTAGTGTCGTATAAATCGTCGATTTAAACCCGTCGAATTTTTACGGTCGCTCGTCATAACGGTAGCCCCGGCCGTGTGTGTTTTCTACACGTGTCCCGACGGCCGAACATAAAATTCGGCTATAGCGAAGAAATGTAAATCGGTCTTCTCTCTCGGGCCCCGAAAGAATTTTTAAGCCTCGCTCGGATCCGAATGGCGTCGATGGTAATGCAACTTCGACACCAAGGAATGGCGGGGGCTAAAGCGAGAAGGGGGTGGAGGGAGGGGAGACATGGGTTCGCCGAATCTAAAAGGACTCTCTCGCAGAGAGGCTAGCAGGGCCCTGAAAGTCGTCCTACACGGTCCGGTATCCAATCTCATTTGGTACTAGCATGCCTTCGCTCACTCACCTCCAAGCCACGGATTATTGGCTCCACTGGCCTCCCCCACCCACCCCCACCCCTCTACATCTTCTTCTCGCTCCCACTTCATCGTCGATTCTCCTCGAAATCGCTATCCCCCACTTCGTAGATCATTATCGCCAGACATTCTGAGATGTATCTGCAGTGCAAATGCGGCATTACCGACGGAACGATCTCTACAGTTTCATCGAATGGTCCTTGACGATCCTCTCCGAGCTCGGACGGCTCGAAAACAATTGTCTTTCGTTCAGTTTGCGCGCGGTGGATCGTTCGGTTGAAACGCGTTGATTCTTCTCTGAAGATGATTCCCGGTGTGCCCATTGGGGTCGGCGTCGGTGCAACGCCAGAGCCCAAATAGCTTGGGTGTATCGTCGGTGGAGTAAAAAAAACGATCTATTTATCATGACACCCGCGATCGTAAAGAAAGGTCTTTCGAGGATACTCACGAGGGATGTCTGATTCATCAGCTTCATTCATCAACGTCGTCCGCTTCTGTTTCTTTCATTTCTTTGAAACCGAACACGCTCGTACCGCATATATGTATACACCGTCGGCATCATCATGCGAAAGCTCGAGCATGACCGGTTGCGGGGACTTATGATTAAACAGTTCGTTAGAGGGGATCGTTCCCAATTCATTCGTTCCTTTTATCGATGTGGATCATCCTTGATATCCTCCATTAGCCGGTGTCGGCGTTAGGTCGAAATCGTCTCATTCTTCAAAATTCGTTGTCTCGTCAGACTCTGGGACCCAGGGGTTCGAAGCATCGATCTCTGGGATCCCCCTACCAGTACCCCTATCTCTCTTCCTGTCCGACGAATTATCACGTGTACTCGACGATAACTCGCTCGACAGGATTCAATACGGTGGCCCGGGGGCCCCCGGGTATCGATCGAGTATCTCCCACTAATTGGGATTTCGCGGGATCCTGGGCACAGACTAGAAAAAAACGTGAAGCAAAAGCGGAGAAGGAGGGCGTGGGTCCCAACATGGTATGACGCGATAATGCGGTACGGGCCATAGATGGGGTGGGGGGAGGGGGAGGAGGTAAAAGAAGAAGCAGAAGAAGAAAGAAGAAGCAACAAGAAGGAGGAAGAAGACCAGAAGGGGGGCAAGGAGGGTGGGGCCTGCCGCACTGACCTTGACTAGGCCCGAAGTTGAGGTGGGTTGAGGTGCTGCTGGGCCCTCCTGTCCACCTTCTCTCCACCACTCCTCTCTTCTTCTTCTTCTTCTTCGAGCACCAACCTCTCCCCCCCTCCCTCTTACATTCGCAGACTCCTCCATCAAGGACATCACAAAAAGTACATTAGACGAAAACACGTTGCCATTATACCGCGGCGGAGCACCGCGAGAGAAGAGAGCGAAAACGCTACGGGTCTCTGCCGTGGCTATGGGCCCCGGTGTGTGTTAGCCACTGCAGCGGTCGGAATCACCACCACCATCGTCAGAGTCGCCGACATTCGGGCCCCCGCAACACCATGAAAAAAGCCCACGGGCATCTCCCCTGTCTTTCTACGACTACGCCAACTTTAGGCCGGGCTCGAGACTCCTTGCACCCAGATTTCGGTAAATCTATTCTTCGCCAGACACTTCCGATCCTGGATTTCTCATTGGAAAGAGTTCAGAGGGATCGTCTATTCGTGACTGTCAACTGTGGACCTCTACTTCATAAATGGTCGTTCGCACTAATATGTGATATAGTGTAGAAAAATTTTTGAAATATAGTTCAATATTGTTACTCTATAAATTTCTAAGTAAAAATCATCGCCTATAAAGGATTTTCTAACACGAGTTCTCCGAATCCCCGCGAGTGTCAGGAATAAGAAGGTGGCGAAACGCGCCTTAACTGCCGCCTTTATTTCTGGCCCTCGCGGTGCACCTAACCACGCACTCTCTCTCTCTTTCTCCCAAGATCAAGGTCAGCGTTGGAGATGACTGGACTCTTTAAGCGACGTACCTTTTCTCCGTAACTCGCCACGGTCTCTCTCTCTCTCTCTCTTTCTCTCTCTCATTCTTCTCTCTAGCCAAACCATACACGTACCGTCTCGAGATTTCCGATCGAAAGCTACCCAGTGAATAATGGCGGGTTACCAGGAGCTAGAAAGTTTGTCACGCGATCCTTGTAACCGGCGACCGAATCCCGTCAGGTGGAATGGAGGGGAATCAAGGAACAGAAGAAAAAGACAGTGAACTCCGTAAAAATCGTTACACATCCCATAACGGTTGGGTACCACTACCCCGTGTACACACTATGTTGCGCATCCAACCGTTCTTCTCGTTTCCATGGTTCACGCGCGTTGCATGAAACATGGGAATTTTCTTGTAATTATCATCGTTACGCCGTCTACGTGGATATTTTATCATTCCGACGGGCCCGAATGAGCTGCTTGCTGCTTGCGGTTTGTCGCGCTATAAATCCTCTACACGGCCGCAAACGAGCAAGAAGCGTAACCGCCGCGTGTTCTTGCGATTCGTCGCGAGGTCGAGTCGCCTGCCAGCCTCCGTACCCTCCCTTTTGCTCTCGCCTGCCACTCTTTCACGAAGTTAAGTGCCTATAACGGATAAACCACCGGGGCAATTCCGATGAGGCGAAATACCTCGATGGCTACCGGCTACGACAATTCCACGCTCGCTTTCTCTCGCGCGACCATTAACGACAACACTCGCTCCCCCTCCTCTCCTGCTCTCACGGGTTCACGGATTCACCCGCGCGCCACTTTAGAGAACGTTTCGGTAAATTTATTACTCCGCTTCGCCTTCGTACGCTGCCACATGTACCACGAACACTCTCTCGGTGCTTCTCCTTTTTCCCCCCTCCTTGACGTCTAAATACTGCTTGCCTCATGGCGGGCAATAAAAAGGCGATTTTAAAGAAACACTTCAGCCTGACGCTCGTACACGCACCTGGTGATCGGTCCGCGAATAAACAGAGGCAATATGTTTGGACGTTTTCGAAGGTAATGCGTTTCGATAGTTCGAACAATCTTCAGATGTTTCGAACGTTACAAACAGTCTTCGATTGTTTTAAACATTTCGGTGACTTCAATTCTTCTACATTTGGGCGTTGTCAATAGACGATCAACTACTTTTTTGTAAATGTTCCCCGTGAACGGGTTTTCGCGGGTGTGCTGGCTGCTCGAGTTCGTTTCGTGAAAGTCGATTGCCGACGCCTACTCTCTCGGTGTACTCGAGGTGCACTCGATACGAATACGCGAGCGGTTGTGTCGATGCAGGACCCGTTTACGCGGGCAGATCGTTCGCGATAGGGCTCTCGTGAAATCGTTACGATATTTATGGCGGCCGATAATCGATACACTGGCTTTCAGCAGAAGTTGTTAACTAGTTGGAAAATAATGGCCGTCTGAAAAACCGTATCGTTACCTGATATATTCACCACGTATAAGTTTACGCTTCTGTCCCGTGATAGCACTTTATCTTTATCGCGGCTATAGGTTTATTATCGCGTATATCGACGAACCACGTATGTACATCGAGCCTATGGTGGCTTTGTGACATTCCTTGAGAAAGGATAAGATGGTTTATTGGGAGACTGGTTGATGGGAGAAACATTGCTGGTTCGATGAAATTTTTTATTGTGTGATGAACTATGATCGAAAATATGTACCTATGTATGGGTATGGATACGGTAAGGGGTTAATCTCTGATGCAATGGTATATTCAATTTTGAAGTAACTGGGTAGCAAGAACAAAGTAGATAGAAAGTTTTCTGATTCTAATAAAGAAACAGACTATTCGAAACGAAAAGAATATAAGTACATAGATATATTCGTACTAAAATGACAACGATTCCGTGACTGAGAAATGTGTGCCTCGCGTTCGCGATTCTGGGACGACAAATGAAGCTATCGATTCACTTGGTAGCAGGACAACTCTGTTGACAAACGATATAGTAGAAGTGCCCGTCAATCTCTAAATAGAATCGATAAAACGGCCAGTCATTCTTGACAATGGGATGACTTCGTCGCTGTCATTACGAGCTGCGTGTCGCGTGTGCGCGTCTCCCCTTAGCACGACGATACATACACGTGCACACACGTTCCGGAGTCATTTAAACGCGCCTCGTCATTGAACTTACAACGATACCCGCCGTTTATATCACGCAATACGCTGCTCGAAATAATTAGAGGATCGCGTTCAACGGATGAGGTAAGGATTATTTTTAGAGCTATTCTCGGACGTTCATCCGATGCAACGTGATATTTAACCTCCTACATTGTTCCCCTCTCGTTAATTTATTGTCTGCCACATCGAAACCCCGTCTCACCAATTTAATTTACGTGTTATATCATTTTAATTAAAAACGAATTCGTGGAGTTTCCAAATCTCTCGTCCCTCGTGTCTCATTTAATCCAAGGTATTTCGTTTCACAGTCTACAAGAAGTTTCTCAATTATTCCGTACATTATTAATTAATTCATGTGTCTTATGTTATTCTATAAAGATAGATTACATTTCCCTCGTACTTCATGTTCCATTTATTTCACGGTGTCTTATATGACATGCTACCGTAAAAAGTTCTCAGATTATACAAACTTGGATGAAAAACCATCTACTGTCAAGTGGATAAGAATTAACTCTCAACCCAGGGAATAGAGGGTCATTTTTACTCACCGATGATAGTTTTTTGCTACGGATCGGAATGACCCTATGATCCCCCCTCTTGTCGCGTCCCCAGTCATCTTCCTAGAGTCAAGAATATTAGGATTTTTCTACATTACACTGGCCCTTGTTCCATGGAAAACATCTTTCGAAAAATTTATACCATGCACCCTTCATCCAGACACTCATTCAATTATCGCCCAACCGGCCAGGAAGCGTGGATACAGGTCTGAAAATTCTGCCGTAGGAAACACGTGAAATACATTCGTGGGCACCGCCCACATTTCGGGTACGGCTCACGCGACAAGTCCTTGGCATTAAATATGTAAATGTTCGGGTCTCCGTCAGCCACCACACAGCCACGTCCGTTTAATTCGTCGGTGAATCGACAATCGCACGGACATCTCGTCAATTGGGATTTCGGCCAGGAGTGTTCGTTCGAGCGCGCGCGGGCGCGCGTTCCATGAAACCATTCGCCGGTAATTAGGTTGCGCATAATGATAACCGGACAAACACGTTGGCTAGGCCATCGGTTATACCACCGTCTGTTTCTCTGTTCGGACACAAACAGCCTCTCGGCGAACCGGCCGATTAAATTATTATTCTCACGGAGAGGCTCGTTAATAGCAGCGTAGAAGAAAAATACGCGCGAGAGAGCAGCACAGCTTGTCTCGTTGGAGGAATTACATTCGATCTTAATTGCAATTTCTAAGAATCGCGAGGAAAAGCCCGACGGAAGGGCCACCGGTCGAGCGTAATCTTTTTTCGACATTTACACGTATTTGCACATTAACGAACGAGAGACCGTTGATTTATTACTTTGTTGTTCTTGTTCCGCCGCCTACCGAGCCTACGGCGACTTTCGTTCCACTGAATGTAATTTCTGCACGGCGTTGCGTCATTTGTTGTCTATAACCCCGTGATATTTGAAAAATCGATCATTTTCCGTGTACTCCTAATCGGTGATTCTATTTAGTAACAGTTCGGTGTAAAAATTGAATGTTCTCTGGAACTCCAATTTTTAATCGTACAATTGAAGAAAATGGAGGAGAATAGTTGATGTAACTGGAATTAAATTCATCAGAGATTGTTTTCAACACCCAGTATGTAGATATAATTTAGGAACTATATGTAGTTGTTTAGTTACTTTCGATAATGGCGCCATTTTTAAGGAACCCGTTTGACCTTGTTCCAGAGTCGTGTCGCCATTTTCGCGTTCAACCAGCTCGTGTATCGTTATCTTTACATCAACTATCCGAAATCTTATTAATGCAAGGTTGTAGGCGTCGCGTTCCCACTTCTCTTATTCGAAATTTAAAAGAACTCTTTTTTAGAAAAAACTACAGACACCTATGTGTATGACTTGCCCCGTCGTTACTTTCAAGGCGAATAATCGCAAAAACCGTTGTATAAAGCATCCACGGCGGGTTCTTTTATCAAGAGAGCGAATTAAAGTGACTCATAAAATACTATGAAATACTGTTTACCGAATCGTCTGCGAGGCCGTGCATGTGATTTCAACGCAGTTTTTCTGGTAAACAGTGTTGCGGAGTCAATTATCGCGGCTGATTATCGCCGAAAGAAACCGATGGAATAAAAAGCGACTAAAAACGGACAAAGACAAGTGTGGATTATGAATTCGTTTTTTTTTTTTGTTTTGCTGACTGACTAGATACAGCTTCGAAGTCACCTGATTTTGTGTTTCTGATCTTGAATGACCCTGAACGGTGAGTTGATTAATTCATCATGAAAATGGCTGTTACTTATAAACTACTAATAACAGAATAAATAATAACCTGGTATGGAAGTATTGAGTGTAGCAATAAGTAATCTACTATTTTCTTGACGAAATCAGTTTTGATTTCTATACAAGTCAAGAACTACAATACTGTTTAATTTATATTTATTTCTTTTACTCAAAAGAAGATCAAGAAGGTGTTTGGAATTTAATATATGTCCTTTCATAATTAAATTAATAGTGGGTGTTGGAAAGTTTCAAATGTAACTAAAGTTTCGCTTACGAGTCTTGCGTGAACGAAAAATTCGCGAGGTAAATAATATACATATATTACCGTATTGATTGGTTCACGAATTCATTATTATTGTATCGCGACTGGTCCACACACAGATGATCGTGGAGGCGCGTGTTCCACGGTTACGTGCCGATGACTGTAAACAGCCCGAGCGGAGTAATTTGTGGGGCGTGCGCGTGTCCGAGTACTCGTGCCACTTATAGTAACGAGTATCGAACGGATTCCTGTTATTCGAGAGCCTGCGAACGATTCCTCGTGGCCCGTTGATTTTCGTCTACGGTCGAGGAGAGCACCCGGTAACAACTTAATTGACGTGATCGTGGGCTGATAAAGCACACATCAGTCGAGTGAAACACGTCGATTTTAACATGAAATTTGACACAGTGATAGTGCATTGAAAAATATTCGACACGTATTTATTATTTAGCCACTGACAATGGTGGGGTGATAATAAACCTCAAAGTTTGAAGTTTATAATGAAAAAATTGGGATTGTTGTGGAAAAATTTGTAAATACGCGGAATCAAAATCGTATGAATATGTTACACGTAAAGATATTAAATTTTGTGGTATTTCGGTTAGTAATATTAAGTAGCTATCAAATTTTTAATGGTTCCTGCGTACCGAAATTTCTACTATACGTTGGTAACTTGTAACCAGTTGGCCTTGAGTATTCCACATCTATGCAAATATAGAAGCCCTAAGATCGCAGCCAATTCGCTCTTAATTACTTAATTTACCCTGTAATTGGACATACGTACTCGACCATGGATGTTCATACAATTTTTAATTTTTCGTTATGATGTTTTTATTGAACTTCGTTAAGTAAAGTCTATTTTGTTGTAATTTTTACTTTGGATATGTTATAAATGCAACTAATTGTGAGAAAAAAACACTAAAATAGTAGAAATAATAATTTAACATGTAAATTGCAATATAGTTCTAGATTATTGCAAACAAATCTATAAGAATGTGAATTTTCATAAACAATGACAATTTAATAATTAGAATACAATTACAGGGTAAATAATAAAGATTGCCCAGGTCTCACCACGTGGAGGTTGCTGCGAATGGAGACCCATCCTAGGTACTTGTTTCTAAGAGAACCTTTCGGAAAATTGTTTTCGATATGTTATTGGTATGTATCATCGAGGTCAGTCGAGGTACAAAGAAAGATTGTGAAATCAATGCCAAAGCTACACAAAACAGACGTATATACATTTAGATCTTTCATTTCCTGCGATTAAATCTATCAATTAAATGCTTATTTCTTTCATAATATTCGGTTATATGGTACCTTTACTAACAGAAATATTCGCCTAACGTATTGCGACGACAAATTAAAAATGTAGAATGACGCTGACAAACGATGATACCCTAAACGTCGTTTACTTATCCGTGCGAAAAATTATTTTAATGGTGGATTTCAGGGTAAAAAGAGAGTTGGTTTATCGTTGAACCGTAATGACAGCGATAAATCGGCTTAAATACAGAAATAAAAATTTGCATTGCGCGATCACGAGGATCGATCGCGCGAGAATTCGAGCCGCGGTGAAAAATATTGCCTCGTTATGCCCGCGCCAGGACCCCGGTCCCACTTACTCCTTATCTTTCGCTCCATTTGCATGAGAAACTGCGAACTACACCCGTGATACTCCTTGCAGTCGACCAGCGATTAGAGAGATTGAACTCGAGACAAGGCGATGGACGCCTCCAGAAAGATTGCTGTAACTACATCTTCCTCTTATTCCATCGTTCCACCTGGAGGATGGTTCGAGAAGACGTTGAAATGACTTTTCGTATTGCATTCGGCGTTAAATGCTCGTAAAAAGCGTCGACTGAACCGGAATAGTTCAATAAACGAAGGAATTCCGTCGGTATGCAATTATACGTCTGTACCATAGGGTGGTCTTCAATTGGGTATTGATTTTGCCAATCATTCTAATGGTTCAGTAACATTTAATACCTCGATGTGCGCTCGCTGTTTAGGAGTGTCTGTTAACAAGTATCAAAGGCCTCCCTTTTTTGACGGCTCCCCCTCCCCTTAAAAAAGAAGACAACAACGAGAGGAAACTCAAATTGGTATCAGAAAGGCATTTCATTGTAGCAGAATTCTTACGAACCTTTCTACAAAACTGGTACCTCCCTAAGACCAGGGCATATTAGGAACTGATATTTTACAAAAGGAAATAGTGGTGAGCTTATAGCGAGTAGGACAAGTCAAACTGGTCTCAAAAAGTTATTTTACTACCTCTAGCAGAATTTTTACGCCTCCCAAGTCACACGAACCTTCCTACAAAAATGGTACCTACGGGGACTGTGGCGTGCTAGGAACAGAAAGGACACCTCTGTCCGCCTTCGTTCGACACCGTTTCGGGTGTGTACATACACGGCGGCGTGGTTACGCGTCGCACCCACGCGTGCAACGCGCGTGTCCGTGCAACGGCACTTTGCCGTTTCTCTGGACTTGTGTGAACCTACGAACGGCGTCCGCGGCAGGTTACGATGCTTAGAAGGCTATAAAAAGAGAAAGTCAGAGACGGTATCGAGGCACACACTCGCACACACGTGGTGCGTACACGCTCGTGTACGGTGGGTGTGCACGGCAGGTGTGTGCGTGACGGCTGTAAAACGTAGGACAGGATTATCCTAAGACCGTTTCTTAACGGGCCAGCGGCGCGAGCATCCGCGCGCTCGTCTTCTCCGCCCATGGAAAATAAACGGTGTGTAATAAAAATTTCCGCGTGGCTACGCTTTTATGAATTTGCGACGAAAAAAATAAATAACCAAACAGCTCGAACTCCGGAGAGTTTTTATGTAATTCGTTGGCACTGATGCGGTACGATCGGTTTTGTCGGAGAGCACAACGATCGTAAAATCTCGACGGACCACGAAATTCGTACAAAGTCGGCGTAATAAAAAAAAAGTCCCGCAGCCTACTCACGGAATCCTACAGTCGATTCTTTGGAGAGGTGAACACGCCGGCACCCCGGTTTAACGAACGCTTCAATGCTGATACCCCGACCACATATCATTCGCGACCGTGGAATACTAGGAACAGAAAGGATTTTACCAGGGCCCGAAATTTGCATAAAACCCCGACCAAGAAAGTACTTAAAGCTCGATTCACGCAAACAGAAACGATCGTCGAAAGTGGCTGCACTCTGGGTAACCGTATACCCAGAAAAGGACTTGAATTATTTCTTCATCAACGACTGAAAGTGCAGTAGGCTGGAAAAATAATATATAATTCTTCAGTTTCAATTTCATTGAACTTTAACATATAGGGAAATTTTTGGCATATTTGGATCATCGCCTGGATTGCCTCATTACTTTAACTTGTCACGTGTAAGCTATTTTTGCTGTATGATAGACAATATCTGTTACTTATTATACTAAGTTAGTTAATTCAATCTCCACTATCATACATATATGTATTGTCTATCATACGGCGTATATTGCATACACATGACAAGTTACATTAGCGATGCTACCTAGGCAATGGTCAAAATTCAGCAACCTTCCCCTAATACAAACATTGATCCAAGATTTTTTCCAAAAAACTACACAAGAACGAACCTAGCCTAGACCTAACCAACAGTAGAATACTTCAGTCGAGTCTCCAGAGTAAAGGCTTTAAATTCCGTTTCAAAACATCCTTGAAGCCTCCAGAACTAAGTAGCTGAAAATGGCACTTGAAATGGATCGATCGTGGAGTAATGGACGGCTCGAATAATAGACGCAAATAGTACCCAATCTCTTCCTCGTGAGATCAGAATGAAGCAAGAGACCGATCTGGACTCGGTGTAAGAGACTCACCGCGGTGTGTAAAACGTGAGGCCACGATTATCCGAAGTGTGTTCCGCTCGGTACACGTAGCATGTTGCTTAATAGCCGCGGCATGTCGTGTGCCTAGAGCAACGACCAGCGTAATTATTGGCCCGTCTCTGTTCCCTCCACGTACCTTCCCCTGATCTCTGTGTGTTACGTTATTCACGGGATCTCGCCACGCCACTAGGCAAGAACTTGTACAGCCGCTGGTAGAAAACGGCGGCCCACAAAATCGGGATCCGAGCGCCTGTCCGGTGTAATTATTGCCCCGTGGGTCATTCATTGTGAAAACTTGTCTCATAGCCGATAGGAATAATGAGCGACATTCAACGAGACTCGATCCAATTATCACACAAGCTATAAGGTTATCGAATGTGTGGAATAATCGATGAAGATGCAGTTTATATTATCTCGATGAAATTCTTCTTGTAGACTGCGGAGGATTATCGTAATTTTCAAGTATAACTGATGAGTCAGCTTTCGCGGGCAAGATCTTCCTCGTTCCGATGATTACCGTAGCTCGATGAAGACGCGAGAATTTTAGATCGGTGATTAGCCTCGAGAGCCGGTAGGCACCGAGTCGATATGATCGATTCTATACCAGAGTTGGGCATAATTTTATTCGAATGATACACAGTGAAAAGCAACAGTATGTAAGATCGTTATCGTGAGTTTTAAATAAGTAATGAGATTAAATAATTATAAAAATGATAATTTCCACGATTAATCAATATAAAATGGCGAAATACTTTTAGATAATACTTCTAGATAATGAATTTGCCCATCTCTGTTCTATACTTCCTCGAGAATAATGGTTTTTGATGAGTGTCGAATATCTAACACCTACAACTAACTTACGACAGAATCGAATTGTTTGAAGATGGCTTCGAACACTAGCTCGACTTTATCGTTTCACGATCGACACAGATGAACGAGTATAGTCCCGTTCGATTCCAGCCACATCTCGAGGTAATCGAGTCCACCTCGAGCAATCGACCGACGTCCTTAATCATTCGATTGGATCTAATTCGCCTTCATGATTCTCTGTGTCGTCGTCTTCGTTCCCGGTTCAAGGGCAAGAAATATCGGGGCTCGTAGTACGCGATTCTCGGTACGCTAAGATATATTTCTAGTACAAGTTTAAGACACTGACTGGTGTGCGATTGTTGGTAGGGATTGTAATATAAAATACGATGATTCTTCGATCTTATCGAGGGAACCTTTCGAAAGGGAACGCGGTCAGGTGCTTGCCATCTGCTGTCTCTGGCCCTTTAGGGAACGAGACCCATGGCGACTCTGTTTACCGCCGAAAAACTTGTCCGTTGTTCTTCGAACATTGTAACACGAGAACGTCTTGCCAGCAAGACGACACAGTAACGAGAACTTCGACTTCCGGGTCCTTCAGATGTGAATAACGTCCAGTAATTTCCCGATCGTTGAGACTCGAAAGCCGAAGCCCGGTGAAGTACTTCCGAAGCCCGGGCATCGATCGAGGCGGTGTTCTGCTCCAAATTTAGAAACTTTTGCGATCTATATAGGGTCATTCCACGCGATATCAGACACCTTTCGATGTAACATTTCGGATTTTGTTGAAACCTTGATAAGTTGTGGTCATTAGTAATTTATAAAGGTATTTCGAAGGATTTTTGAAAATTTTCAAAATTATTCATTTTAAGTTGTTCATTTTAAACACTACAACATATCCAAGTTTCAACAAAATCCGAAATATTATTCCTACAAGCGTCCGATGTTACGTGGAATGACCCTATATAAAAAATATGGTAGAACCAGTCTATCCACACAAACTAAACTCCAATTAATACGAATAATCAAGGTTTCACCGTAAAACATCCCCTATGCAGAAGACCCATCTAGACCACCCTATCGACAAGCAACACCGAAGCTTCCAGTTCTCTGGTATCGGAGCTTCCATTTACATTCTGACGAGTCTTTATCGCGACCAGAGACTTTTAATTTCTTAATTGTTCGATACAGAGTGCAGATGCGCGAGGGGTAGCGGAAATTAAGGCGTCATTAGGCGATGGAGCAATTCTCGAGGTGCGCTAGCTCGTTACCAGCGAACGCAGGCGTGCGGCCACAGTTCAGGCCGCGTCGGGGAAAATAATTTGCAGGCCCGATAGCGATCGCGTGGTAATTCGCCACAATCGAGAACAATTTACTCCTGGCCCGAGTTGTAATATCGCCGTTGGTAAAGGGTTCTCGCGGCGTGTGCAGCAGCTGTGATCGCTAACTATACATAGAATGTGTCACAGCCAGTTCGGACGATATAGTTTTTTGATCGATTCTGTAAGATTTTATTCTTCTAACAAGGAGTGTATTTTAGGTGTCCGCCTCCGATTGCTTTGGTTTTCGGATATGTTTTAGAGGACCGAAAAATAAGAGATACGTATTTTTTTATAGCGGCCCGTTTTCATATTTAGGGGGTGAAACCACCCCTCAATGTTTCGACCCGGAAGTACTATCTCGCAAATCAGCGGAGATACATGAAAACTTTCAATTGGTGGCTTTCATGGTTTTTTATGTACAATAAACTGGTGTTAACAAATTGTCAAAAATACAATTT
Source organism: Dufourea novaeangliae (assembly GCF_001272555.1). Classification (NCBI taxonomy): domain Eukaryota; kingdom Metazoa; phylum Arthropoda; class Insecta; order Hymenoptera; family Halictidae; genus Dufourea; species Dufourea novaeangliae. The sequence continues at coordinate 1,681,900 of NW_015373937.1, forward strand.
GTTTATAACAAAAAAATTTATTATAACTTTATTTTACAACTTATTGAAATTTGCGTAATGACATAAAATGACGAGCACTTAATTCCAAATCCATTGGTATATTTATTTTTTGAAATTGCCTCCTTAGTCCTATTCCAGTATTCTTGGTATAAAAGTGGATACGCAGAAACCAAGTTTGGAGATTTTGTGAATCCTGTAGAATTTGCTTTCGAAGACAACATAGAAATGAAATGTGCACTCTGTGATGAAACACCGATAGTTAGATGTTCTTGGTGTAAAAAAGCATTTTCTTTAAAACATTTTTTTCATGAATATCACTTTTGTGACAAATATGAACCGTAAAGTCTTCGATAATATATGTATTTTCCGAAAACCGAGGCAATCGGAAGCTTAAAGAGCGGGCGTGCGCACAGGATATAAATAATAAAAAATTGCGAGACTTGTAAGATAGCACCTGAATAGCGACGGGGCTGGCGACGAACAAAGGCGTGACCGTCAATTTTTTCGCTTGACGACGATGTCAACGGGCGAAGCGCGTCGAAGGAGAGATTCATAGTGTGACCGAAACGACGCGTGGTCCGGCTCGCTGCGTTTCCTAATAAACGCATCCTTTTTTTTCTCGTTGCGTATACGTGTCGTTTATTTTTTAAACCTTTATCCAACGGCCTACAATTCGGTAAAAAAAAAAAAAAAGTATCGTCTGAACTGGCGGGTCTCGCGCCACGCTGGAAAAACTCTGATGTGCGCCTCGAGTGTGAACTGGTTGCGCGCGGGGGTGGTGATGGATGCTAAATCTGCGTTGCTCGAGGCGGCTAGAAGCGGCCTACATTTCCGGAGGCAACGAACAACCGATGATGCAACCGCGACTGAGGCGAAACAGGTGCGGGTGCACGAGTATACTGCCGAGTGAAATCGAGATTTAGGATGACAGGTTAAACGTGAGACGGGAAGAGAGCGGTATTATACGCTAGATATCCTTCGGAACCGACTGTCTTTCGAACGATTCCTGGTACGATTAGGTTAACTGCTGGAGTCCGTTAGGATAACGAAGGAATCACACGTGACTCTGAACTAACCGACAGAAAAAGTGTCTTCGAGTGCACTGAATTTTTCGATACTAGGGTACATGCCCCAATTACTGCCACCTTAAAATTATACCGTAACTTGATTTAATTAGTTTACGTGTTGTTTAACTTAAACATCGTCTAAGTTTGGAACATAATGTCACGTTCTGTTATGCCGAATACTGACGACGGTGATAGGGAGAAACCGAAAAATATTGTCCCTGATGTTGTTACCGTTAATTATAATAGTTTAACCATAAATATCACGTATTGTATTAGTTGTATCGTTAAAGTAATTCTTGCATACTTTAACATTCATTGTGTACAATAGACACAGGTTCAAGAGTAAAATTAGGCCTCTTTCTTTAGTATGATTTCACAATCACTTCCTATTTATGCAAAGTGGCAGTATTAGGGACACTGAGAATAATTAGGACATTTACCTTATTTTTATTCTACGCGTTAAATCGTCCTCGTTTATTTAGTTTTGCCCTGATGTTGGAATACTGGATACGGTTGTTTTGTTCTTAATGATTATTTTTCTTTGTTGAGTGTGGAGATCTGTAGAAGGCGACTCGGAAAGGGGTTTAATGTCTGGTAGGCAGGAGGAGGCAGGCAGTTGTTCGCGTATATAGGAAAATGACGACGGAAACGGTAGGGCAGTAGATAATTAAAACAGGAGCGGTTCTGTAAGGGGCGCTTAAAGATGCTGGGGAATCCATCCGGTACAAACAGCGGCTTTCCGAGCCTGTATATTTAGCATTGGTTCTTCCGACAGAGAGGCACTCCGTTCGACGACAATAACGATGGACGATTATTCGAAGACTCTCGAGGATGATGACAATACTACTAATAGGTTTCCAGAACTTTTCCGCGGAAAGAATCCGCTTTTTTTATTGTACAACGATTCGTTTCTTGCGGGATTGCGAACGTTCGTAAAGGGAGATGACTGTGGTAGAATTCTGTTAGAACTTGATTCCAGCAGAAATTTGTAATATTAATGTATATTGTAGTTCATTATCTACTCTTTAATATTTTTAAGACATAATGTAAAAATAGGGAGTTTTATAAAAATAGGAGAACTATTGATAAAGAATATAGATTTAGACTAAATCTTACGGGAACTTCAATTAATTTGGTTGTTATTCAGTTTTTCAGAAAATCGTACTGCCCTTGTAAGTTGTATTAAAATTACGGAAAAGTTTGGTCCTTATGATGTTGGAGCTTTCGCTCCACTCGACATTTTGGAGCCATCTGGTGGCTTTGTCGTTATTCTCAACCCTTTTATGGTTATGTAGTTTCACTACCGTTTGTCGGTAAAAGAGGATTCTATGTGGTCGATATCCCACGTATCCTGATACTGCACGTATTTCTCATATCGTAATCCAGGACGCAATACATACGGTAACGCGTTTAATTCAAATACTGTTTGCATATGATGTATATATTATTGTCTTAATAAAATGCTTCAATGTTTTTAGATATATTTAATTATAATCAACTACATTTCGTATCATTCTTAATTCATATTCAATATAAGTAGTTATTAGTTATGTAGACAGACAAATGTATAACAAATTCGCGAATTACTCTTGAGAGTATTTTGTTATATGTTATGACAATATTCTCGAGCGCAACTCATGTGAGATACTATCAAGTGGACGGCTGCCTTAATGATCTGAGACTAAACAGGAAGATAATTATATTATGAAAACTAAATATCGAGGTCTGATGTCGAGCGTTGATTAAACATCTGAACAGAATTTAACCACGTTCCTTAAAGTTTGCTCTACACTCTACAGATCTTCGAATATGGTTTTTTTTAATTTTGCCGCTTACAGCTCGCCGGTAAAGAAACTAACAACAAGAATCAATCGATCAAAATGAACAACCTCGCAGCCAATTAGCTCATATTATTTGCTGTATAATTCATCACCTTGTAGGTGATTATATCAATATTACCATTTTGATTGTGAATTATATACCAAATAATAATGATTGCCCAGGTCTCACCACGTGGAGGTTGCTGCGAATGGAGACCCACCCCCCATCGCGCCTACACCGCCCCTCCCTTTATGCTTTTTGCATCATTTTCCCCAACGAATCTGGTTGTTGCTTGAATCGAATCAGCCCCCATGAAGATTTCCATATGACACGAACTCTTCTCGTGAACTTCATCTACATATAGATACGTAGTATGAAATTCATGTGAAGAGTAACTCATCATATGTGATCATTATATGAAGAGATGTCTTGATATGAAGATTTCTAAAACAGACCCTGCAAGATTAGAACGAGACATTATTATTTGTCTTCATATGAAGATTTCTGAAACAGACTCTGAAAGATTAGAACGAGACATTATTATTTGTCTTCATATGATGATTTCTAAAACAGACTCTGAAAGATTAGAACGAGACATTAATATTTGTCTTCATATGATGATTTCTGAAACAGACTCTGAAAGATTAGAACGAGACATTATTATTAGGTGTGGGTATACTTCAGTTTGAAGTTTGAATCCACGATGATTCCTGAAACAGAATGTCAAAGAGAAACAGAAGTACAACAATGACAATAAAACATGTTAATGGACATTTCATGATGCATAAATTTAAATAATAAATGCAATAACAATTTCAATAATAAGTGCAATAACAATTTCAATAATAAGTGCAATAACAATTTCAATAACAACATACAATAAGAATAAAAATATACCAACACATTTTTATACATATTTTAGTTCGATAATAGAAATTCAAAATACATATCAGAATAAAACATGGTTACGAACATTTCATTTTGCATAAATTTCAATAAGAATTTCAATAACAACATATACATAATAATAATACATAATATAATAACATGGTTTTATAGACATTTTATTTTGGTAGAGTTGAAATTTGATCCCACGACGATACCGAATCTGAAACAGAAAACTCAAGGAATTCGATACATGGTACATATTATCTTCTCATGTGTTGACAAACTTGTGTTCATTGTAGGAATTTATGTAGATGTAGATTATCTGAAACAAACTAATTCATTGGATAAGAAGCTGAAAAGGAAACGGATTAGTACGCACAAAATATTAAGAATATCAGTCTTTTTTATCGAAAAAAATGAATTTACTAGACCGGTAGACTCGATTGTTAAGCAAATGAATTTAAGCAAAAAATGAATTATGTCTGTGAGCAAAGATGAAACAAGAATAGATTTTATCGCGACTCTATTAGTTCATTTATGATATGCAATAATCAATATTTAACATAATAAAAACATTTAAATCGAAATAATCGCACTTTACTATTATCGAAATTGAAATTATACTCGTATAGAGATAGCAATAACGAATTAACGGCGACTCTACTTGAGATGTTGCTATCAATATGAAGTATCGAATTTGCATTTGCATATTTTTTCAGCTGCAAGCTTTTTATTAATTGTCATGTTTAGAAATAATCGCGAAGAAACTTTGATTTTTACAGAGAGATTCCAAACATTTACAAAAATGTACACTATTTTGATATCAATATTGTATACAAGTAACGTATAACGATTCAACAATTAACCTACTAACACCTCTAACAAGAAATAGTCATGCCTACTTCAAAAGACTCTAATTAAACTTTAATCTCAAGTTGATTTTAATTTTCATTATTTTTATCTCAAATGTCAGTAACTAATCAAATCTTCAATCAAAATGTATAATCTTCAATGTGTATGTAGCAGACATTAATGGTCCTAGAAATTATAAAACCATGATTCTGTTATTATAAAAAAATTGAACACTTCTTTCAGCAAAATAAATATTTTTTTCAACAGTATTTCCAACGCAAACACTTGGCAAGAAATACAAAAACTGTCCACTCTGTACATTTTATTTTATTCAAAGAAGAACCCGTGAGTGGACTATTATATTTCTTTACGCAACACTAAATAATGGAATATAATATGAAAAACCTCCCGACAGCAGCCGCGTAGTGCGTGCTTATCACTCGCAACACTAATCATTTAATATCAATTAATGTTCAGAAGATTCTCAAAGAAACGCGAGTGGTGCTTCCTTTGCTCGCCACACTAATTTAATAAATATAACAATAAAAAAGCTCCCGTGCACCTTCATCTCATAATACGCAACGCTAACTTTAGGTTGAAAAAATCGGTGCAACCATTTTGGGCTGCGGTGAACCACTTTTTGCAACAATATAAGCTGCTGCTTTGTGGTTCTGATAGTGGTTCCAGCATAGTTTTGGGCATTTCATGGATCGCAACACTAAAACAAACCCGATCAATCCATCTCGCAACACTAATTCAACAAAAGACAAGGACTATGTGAATCAATTAAAATTGTGATCCTTGATTCAACAAGACTTACATTCAAATAACAAATATAAACAATCGCGCTCAGTCATTATCGCAACACTACCCTGAAAATATAAAAATGATTTGACAATTTACAAAGCAATGCAAACCGTGATCTACTTTCATCCGCAACACTAATTCAAACCGCGATTTTGCCCAATATTGCTGGTCGTTGGGCCGATACATTGGCCAAAAATACTAACTACTACAACTACAAGCGAGTACAGTGACAAAGTAGTAATGACTCCGCATCCGAGGATGCAGAGCCATTCGTTGCTGCCCTCTTCGATACACAGTTTGTGTTGGGCCACTTCTTTTCTTCGGCGGTCCGCCCGAATCTGAAATCCTAAAACTGCTCGGTTGTGGACGATCAACCGAACTCGCAAGAGTCTTGTACGATCGTACCACGAGTGCAATCGAGCAGGTCGTTCGTTTCGACGTTCCTGTCCTTCCGACCGCGACCGCGACACAACTATTTGACCAATTTGAAGAATCGAAATCGAAACCAGAAGCAGACAGCATGCTCCGTCTGGACCAGTTTCGAATCGACACTACAAATTATCCCGGTAGCAGGACTATCACGCGAAATGGGGGCCTACCCGATCAGAGACTGCGATAGCCTGCCCCGGCCCCTACCTACTTACAATTTAATCATACATTCACACACAAGAAAGTATGCTACCTACCTACCTAACCCTATATTTAAAAGGAAATGGCAAAAGACAGATTCTCACCAACACACAACACTCCACGGTTCTCAAACATACGCCCGGGTGCAAATTAGCCTAACACCTAGGGAGGACGTCCCGGGACGCCTCCGACACCCGAGCGTAATACACAACTTTCGCACTCTACATAGGTACGTACCATTTTCCTGAAATCGACTGGTAAAGACTAGCATCCATTGCGAAAATAGAAAAATTCTCTAAGTATTACAAGTACGTATATTTGGTATACTTTAAATCGATTACGTGTTAAATTTCTCGCATGATAACGAGAGACTCGAAATCAGTACATATTCCATGGACATTTTATTATAGACATTGTATAAAGCAAAGGAATATGTACGACCGATACCGGAAATTGTAAAAAATTGTTCAAAGGTACAATTACAGATGAAATGTTAATTGATAGAAATAGAAACCGACGCAATTCCACTGCCTAACCACACACACACACACACACAAGTGGAAAATACGTCGTGCACGGTAAGCTAACTTCGCCAGTCGCATACACATGTTATTTATATGAAATCAAGTCATCGTTCCCCGTTGCTCTCACCCAATCAAGTAGCACCTGGGCACGTGAAAGGGTTTGAGCAACGAACACGGAATCAATATTCTGAAAATCGTAACTAAAAAATATATTATATTGTTCATATTCTTCTAACGGGCTAATATTCTCTTGGAATAAAAGTGACTCGACTTTGTATTAATAAAAATTGAAAAGCAAATATTGATTATTTATTAATAGTGTACAATTTAATTGTCAAAACTCTAAGCAAGATTTTGCAATAAGATATATGACTCTAGATATATTGAACAATCCTCGGGCGATCCCGTCGTCAAAGCCAATGTAAGATATATGTATATCAAAATATAAGTATCACAGACACGTCACTTTGACTCAGAAATCTCCCGTCGCGAAATGCCTTCTTGTACATGGTCTCTAACATCACATATGTCTAGAACGTTACGTTCTAGCTCAATCTATGTGTATCAAAATGCGCTACTTAATTTTTATATCTGTTTTCGAGTAACGTGGTAGTACGTATTTGATATAATTCACTATTTCATTAGTAAAATATACAAACAAGCATTATATATTGGTCAGTGATGCTTCTTGAATATTCCTATTTGTATTAAAGATATAAATAAAGACAAATATATCTTCAATACAAATAAGAATATTCATGAAGCTTCACTGATCAATATGCAATGCTTGTTTGTACATTTTACTAATACTGCATTTAAATGATAAATAAATTTACTTTATATTAATTTTCTTATTTCATTACAAATAACGGTAAAACTTTTGAGAATAATAAAGAACACACTAACGGGTGAAATCAAAAGTGATTAACATACTAACAATCATAAAAATTGACTCTATTACCAGAGGTGTCCAAATGCCACCTACGAGCAACAAGCAATTACAAGCCTCCCCTCGTGGGTTTCCCCGACAACCGATCTCAGATTGACTCCAGCGAGTCAACCAGAGACCCGTAGTGGGGGTACCTCCGGAAGGAAAGAATGCTGCTCGCAAGTGGTAGATGGACACCTCTGGTCCTGTCCTTTTTAAGTGAGAGACTTTACAAATACTCGTTTCTTCTGAGTACATACATGTACGTCTACCATACCGATATATTTAAGGAACATTGTATAAATACTGGCCAAACACAGTAGTACCTTCCCTGCATTTAACGCTCACACTCCATTAAAGTTGTCGTGAGTGCACGCCAGCACGTTTCGATATACATATTACTACCCTCGTGTGTACGTAAAATTGGATACAATTCTTTGCTATTGGCAAATCAAAACGACCGGTCACGACAATGATTGTGGAATAATTTAACACGGGTGCACACGTGTTAAATTATTCCATAACGCATGGTTTTTCACGAGGGTGTGCATACCGATGCACAGACGACGTAAATCAACACGTCTTCGGTTTATGGACCGATACTTTATAGGGATTTGGAAATACGAATGAAACCTGAAACACTGGTTTCAATTTTTGAAACGTGCTGCCGTGTCTCGTAGCGTATTGCGCTAACTGCTGTATGTAACATGCACATCTAAGAAAGCACCACAATGTTTTCCCCTCTACTTTAAACATATCGGCATGGTTTCCGTTCTTTCGATTCTATATTCGTCGACATATATTTCTTACATTAATGTGTTCAGTATTATTTTTCAATCAATTGACCGTACTTGTAAACAACACTAGAATAATTTTTATGTAATCGTCTTGATTGATGAAGACATTAGTAGAATAATATAGTACCACGTTCTCGATTAATAAAAAAATATCAATTGTAAACAATAGGACTTCTGGTCCCAAAATATCAAATTTCAATATTAATCAATAATTTCACGTTAAGTTAATGATTTGTTCGTAAATATACTTTCAATACAAAATATTTCTGAATTATATTACTAATAATAAACGCGGCGTACAAGAAGACCCTAGCCTATCTAAGAAACACAACAGATCGATGTCACTACTCGCGGATATGATTGCATATCCGCGTTCACTGTACTCGCAATATTAAGCACGTATACAACCAGTCACCCGTGCCGCTTCGGACCTATTATCCTACGGCATGATTGGGGACCAGAGGAACAAAAAGCATGCGACTCACCCGATGACAGAAGGGCTCCGTCCAAGACTCTAGGAATCTGGAAAAAAAAAGGAACAAAATGCGTTACAATCTCTTCTCAACATTTTACTTATTTCGATTGAATAATGTAAGTAAGAATATTTAAAGATGCTTACAGTCTTGGCGGGTGGAGCTTCGCCCGAGGACATCCTCTGCAATAGTCGTTGATACAGCGCCTGATGAATCTGATAAAAAAGGAACAAAAATCGTTACAACCTCCTCACAAAATTCTAGCTGTTTCAATTGTATAGTGTAAGTAGTAAAATATAAAGATACTTACATCCTCTGTAAACAGAGCTGCGCAAAAATATTCTCTTCAGTGATGCACTGACTCTAATTTCGTGACTCGAAAAGCAAAAAGTGTCCCGACACTTTGACAGTAATTGATAACACGCAATAAACACTGAATTTACTTTCGCGAAAACCTAGCAACTCCGGTGAGATTCTAGACGGAGCCAGTTCGCTCCGCATAAACAAAAAATCTTGTACGATCTAAACACTGACTCTATTCGACCGCATTGCGCGCGGCCACCAAATTTTCTGAAAGAGAAGTACATGGGAAATACAATACGGCACACTTGTGCCTGCCTATTGTTTTAGTTTCTGTATCTTACAAAGTGTTTGTCGAGAAAATACTGTCTTTCATTAAGTAGCATAAGCTCAAGTATTATTAAATATTACAGAATTATTCAATTGAATATAAATATATAAAATACGTTATACGCATATATTTAATATTTATGTATTATATTAAAGACATGTGTTGTTAGAGCTGTAAGCATGTTCATTTTTTTTGTCTAAAGCACGTCCCGATTTTTGTAAATATTCAGAAAATCATTACAAATATCAAAGCTTCGTTATTTACACATGCTTCGATGAGCACAGTGAATTACGCAGTTTCTATATAGTCAAACTTACAACCGAAACTGTATGCAAATGCAAATACCATGATTCCATAAAGATAGACAGGTGAAATTATAAATATTAAAACAATTTCGCGACCGTGACACAGTAAACTGCGAATATTTCGAATTTAAATGTTTGAAAGTAATGTTTAAATTTTCAAATGGCCACGGTAGCCATTTTGAATTCTTCAACTGCGCATTCAAATTCAAACTAAGTACATATGTACTTGTCTCAAGAATTCTCGTTCGACCTTTGCACAATATATTACAAAATCGCAATCACGCTTACAGCCAGACACAATAGAAACACGATAAAATAAAAATATATAATCGATTATCACCTCGTTGTTACAACAAATTACCATGTTTCACCAATTTTGGCACGTCCTTTCCAACCGGTGCTCTGAAACAGGGAATAAACGCGTTTACTCCAAGCAATTACATCAAATTACCAATGGTTTCGTTACAAATAAACAACTATTTTACTCGAGATATGCCGTAAAAGATTGTAAATCGAATCAGAAATGCGTAAATACTACGGGGTGGATAAAGAAAGTTGCGAAGACCGATCACCTTGTCCCGTAATATCGAAGTAATTTACGAGAATTTACTCTAAAATGAATAAATAATAAACGAAAGTAACGATAGAGAGGTAACAAAGGCACTAATAATTGGTATACATCATTAGATGTGAAAAGTGAAAACCACGTACCTACTCTTTGACAGGAGCGAGCTCACTTCACGTCTTATCACTTTAACTTCCTCGAGACGAATGACCCTTGGCTGTGTTTAACTGGTCGTGATCGGTTGATTCGGCTACCTTAGAAGGATCGTGATTGGTGGGCGAGGGTAGCTCTCATTCCCGCTCCACTTGAATTTCTTTGTTAACGAAATACCTGCGATTAGTTCAACGGCAATGACCCTCGTACACAGAAAAACACGCACAAAAAAACAGACGTACAAGCCAAAAGGACGATTTACCAAGAATTTCATTTCGCAACACTCCCATGGCTGTAAACAATGTCAGAGCCATATGTGTTGTGCCTCTGGTTAACCAATTTTCAAAGACTTACATTCTTAAGGTTAGTATTCAATCCTATGTACATTCTAAGAATTAGTTCAATACCTTTGATCACTTTAATTACTTCCAGTATTTCTACAGATATAAAGAAAGTTATTCACAAATGTTACATAATATCCGAGGGACCATAACATATCAGAAATAGTTTTGTTATATATCGAGAATAAACTAACAAAGTGTGACATATTTCAAATTTTGTACATAAAATATCTCAGGAATTATTAACTTTCTTCATATAATACCTTAATATTTTATTACGCAGAATGTTTAGAAGAATCCATTTACGTGAAAACAATACTTTTATTCCATAATATTTCAGTATCATTAAAATGAAAACATAATTAACCTTCAAATTTAAGAAGATTCTCCACATACAAAGAAATTATTACTGTTATGCAATAGGCCCTCTCTCTATACTAATCCACTTTTGTGAATAAACTTTTTAATATCTTTCAAAATAACGGAGACGTGTAATTAAGATAATTAAGAACACGAATACCCAACCTACCCTATAGGTCACTGTGTTGTGCTTAGTGGCGCTATGAATGAACGACTGGTAGAGAAAACGCGCGAAATTTAGCCCTCTATAGCCTCAAGTGCTCCAATTATCTACATATGTACTGTACACAAAACTTATTAATAACTCTGCGTTTAATTAACAAATCATTACTTAATGACACAGACGAGGTACATGGATAAAAACCTGTTATCCAATGCATTTTCGTTGTTTTCGTGGCCAGATTTTTATGGGGTCCTGGGACCCCAATTACCATTTTAGTGTCAATACCCGACGTTACCGATAAAGCACTCATTTTTAGTATTACATATATTTAACAAATCACTACTTCATGACACAGACAAGGTATATGAATAAAAATCACCGAAGAATAGTTGGTGCGGAGTATTAGTAATCGTCAACAATTTTTATCTTCAAAAATAGCTCCCGATTTGCTCCCTCGGAATCTAAAATTGTTCCCATCGCAACGTTTATATTTAATGAGATATTGCAATACATATGTATTCCTGGAATTCTGCCCTCTACAGCCCCGAAGGCTGCAATAAACGAGCGCCTACCCTACGACGTACTACCCAACCTGTATGTAACAACATTATTTGAATTGCTCCTCGTTAATAAGTTGTTATTGAAATATCTGTCTATTAATTATTATAAAACAGATCAGGAGCAATTTTTTGGTACCATAATATTTGTGCAAAAAGACCATTTACTATCTATTTTGGAAACAACAAATTTTTGCTTTTTCATTTACGAATATCTCATTAAATATAAACAGTGCGATGGGAGCAATTTTTTAAGATATAAATTGTTAAGAAACACTAATATTCGGCGCCAACTGTTTTTCGGTGGGAAATAGGAATGGTTCTGCATTTTAGTTTGCTTGGTCGATAGCTGTTCGAGGCGCCTCCACTTTATCATACCGTTTGGTTACCTTTCAAAGGAAAGCAGTTTCCAATGTAACCACAATCTTGCATTTATAAATCAGTATCTTCAGATTTATCGCATAAATTGAGAGAAATCTCCAATGTCCATCAAGAAACGCATAAAACGTCCATGTAAAAAATGATACTAAAATTTATTCTTACAATGAGTAACAATAAATTTGTTATTATATCATATGAAATTCAGAATTATCGAATATTTTCAAATATGTATAAAACATTTACAAAGGATTAGACTATACTATAGGGAAGAATTTTTAAAAGTCAAGATTTGTTCGATGCTAAAGGTGGGCTGGCGATTGTTGGCACAGAAATCAACGCGTCCGTTGCAAAAGGCGCTAACGCTTAGTTCGCTTGCACTTGCATCCACTATCTAAACTGTTAATTATTCGTGATCAATCACAGTTTTAAGTATTGGCAAGAGAATAGAGGGCCAAAGTTGTAGAACTATCCAGAAGGTCTTCGGTGAAAAAATATATTGATAAAGGGGAGCAAACTAGTATTTAGGGGTAACTGGATATTACGTCACTTCTGTAGGTCAATCCTATGGATCAATCTATGTACCTACATGTATCCGCTGTAAGCACAATGCCTTTCCACCCCATTTATCGACCGGGAGCACCCTTTCTTCACCCTTTCGCCAAGCAAACCTCGAGCTTTTAGGAGCAACTTCCACATGGTCTAGTCACACAATGTCGTTATCTCCCTGTTATATCCCCTATCCGATCATGAAATCAAAGCTTCAAAGTTGACTGAACTCTCGACTCAAACGTGAAATAATAGTCTGGAATCAAGACGATACAAAGCGCGTTGGTATTTTTAGCGTTTGTTCTGATAAGATCTTAGCCACGTTCGACACGTGAACACCATTAAACGCGATGATATCTCGGGGTTTATTTTGTTTGGCGTGCATCTACCAGTTCAGCTTCGACAAATTTTAGAAGCACGGCTGCCTGATTGCAACCTAGACCCAACCCAGACCTACTTATCAATTAGAATACGCGTTTATTAACGGACCAGGGGCCTTTAAGCTTGACTACCAATGTCTTCTTAACCCTGGAAACATCACTCTGGGTAAAACGGTTGCAAAGGCTTTCGTAAGACCATTAATTCTAGAACATTAATTCATTTTTTTTCTTCATCAACACCTACAATGCAAAACAAAACAAAAGATGATTCCAAACTTGGAAATGCATCGTTCCCTAAAGTCTGCACCAAGTTTGGCCCAAAAGGCGCTGACCCTGGATCACGGTCCATCCTTCGCAGAATGGACATTTTAAGCAAAACCTCATTCAAGTCAGGATCTTTAAGCGAAACTAATTCGAAGATTAAATTAATTCCCAGCACAAGAAAATACAGTCTGAAGTTTCTATTGTCTCCTCGATGAATAATAGGAATCATCACTTAGCTACCTTCAGACAACAGAACCATCTAGTTCCCCGATGATATTTCCTCGAATAATCCGAATGAACCTTCGCTGATACGTTACAAAAGACAATGAATCAAGCTGGACTTCAACGTTTCCGGTCTGATATTATTTTGATACAGCATATTGGAGAGCCGGACACGGTGATTCACATACCGAGAGCCTGCGCGGATCATCTTAGGCCACCGTTCGCATTCTTCCTCCCGAGTTTCTCCGTTGAACGAGGAAAATTACGACGGATCGTGGCTCTCCTCGGCTCGGCTGGCAGAGTTTTCGGTGTGGCAGCCACCGTTTTATTTATAGCGGAGGAGGTCGTGATGCGTTCCAAAAGCTTCTCGTCGCGACCAGTACCACACGTACAAGCATACCGGGCTCGTCTCGCACCAGTTTCCACCGATCGCCGTCTGTTCTGTGGAACGGAGACGCGGATAAGAAACGGGACGATCGTCCCAACACGATCCTGGATCCCTTAACTAAGATCATCACCCGGTGAACCGACCATTTTCGACGATTCTTTCGTTCCCCCCCCTGTGTGTACACGTGACACATTTCACCGTGTTCCAAGTGGCAAGCCAGTGATTAACGGTTCAACTCGCGCGAATATCCGCACAGTGAGTCATTTCGAACATTTCCGGTCGTTTGGATGATCGTGAAGGAAACCTGATGCATCGAGAGTCTGTAGACCCAGCTACCAATACAATTTCCATCGATCGATTTACTTGTATATATTTACTGTAATTTTCGAATGTATACATACAATTGCTATTAGAAAGATCGTGTTCAGTAAACAGAAAGAAATGTCAAGCTCCGAATTTTCGTGCTCGGTTAACACTTTGCTGGCGGGAGGATTTTTGTGTTTGCAAATATACAACCACAGATGTTCTAAAAATATTTAGAAACTACTACTCAACTTTTGTTTGTCAAACTCTTCACATATAGGAAAAACGATTTTTCCCTGTTTCTTTACTATTCCATTTAGTTCTTATTTAAGAAACAACGTATTACTACGTTAACCACTCAGTTTTTCTTTTCAAAAAGACGTACCACTACGTCGTCCGACATCGAAGTGTTAATATGGTTCGTGAAGTTCGGTTCAAAAGTCAAGGTTAAGGCTCAAGATTTACGAGTTCGATATATATCTACCACCTATCGCGTTCGCTCTTCGGCATAGATCCAAAGATCGTGCACGTCGGTCACAGAGGCGTATTCGTATCGTTGCCACCTGGGGCTAATTATGTTTCTTTTCCCCCGCAGTTGTCCTCCTCGTCGGTTCTTTTTTTAATTCATGAAGGGGGTTACTCTCGATGTATCCGACTAGATTATCGAAACAGCCGCGGTGTGCGTGAAGTGAAGGAACGAACTGACAGCCGGGTACCGTGATAAATGCGGTTTCGAACCAGAACTCGACGCGCCTCGTACCGGAAGTCGATGGACTCGCGAAGCTGACGAACGCTGATCCACGCACGCGACCGTGTAAACGGTGCTGACACGTCCGATCGTTCGTCCGTTCAAACTTTCATCGAGATCCGTGTTTTTCTGACGAGCCCGCGTTCCAGGGGAATGGCGCATCTTCGACGGCCGGCGAGACGGGAGCATTACAAGCCCTTCGGCAGGAGGAAGGTAAATGAAACAAAAATTGATTTACCCGTTTCAAGTGTCGAACGAATCGAAAGTAATGGCCTACTAGAAGAACTTTCGAAGTTCAGGCTATGGCTATGTGGTCGATGTTCCGAGTGCTTGGAAATACGAGACTCTTGTGTCAAACTTGTTGTTGGCTCAATATACCCAGTTTGCATAATATATTAATAAGAAAGAACAATTATTTAGGTCGAGGTACAGATTAGTCGGATTGCATGCAAAGTTCTGAATATGTATAGTCTATCATCGATGATTAATTCTGTAATAGGTACAAAAGTTGTTAGATACGTTCGTTATACATATGGGCGAAGGTTCGTTGCTTACACAGAATTTTTATACCCGCGTCAAGCTTCATAAAGTGGGACAAAGAATAGAATCGAAAGCGATCACGGATTTTAAACGTCCGTGCAGAAAATAAACCGGTCTATGTTAATAGTTCATAAACCACCCCCTGACTATACATAGGCTTTGTTTCGCGTTATCGATCACGGTTTTAAAGAAAGAACACCGTGACAACGGTCCCGCGCTCGCGACAATTCTATTTTCGCGATTGTCTCGAAATGACAGGACGCCTCTAGTCGCAGGCTGTTTCACACTGCAAATAGCTTGGACGTCCTTCGATGCGCCTGAGAGTGTTCCTCGCGGTCGCGATGTCTCGCCAGAGATCAGCCATCCGTGGCTCGACGTTTACGCAGCGATTTGACACGGTATTCTCTCTTGTCCACGAGATAAATGATCGTGGGCGATATTATTCATGATGGTTTCGCATGTTTCTGTCGCGAATTGTCGACCGAGCCGCGCACGTGTGTTCAGGTGCTTCAATTCGATCGGTTTGCGGTCACGATGCACTCGTCGAGTGCAGACGGACATGCGCGGATCGTGACGAGGCCACGGTGCACTCAAAACTTATCTTCGGGGGGGTTGCATTCGCCTAATTAGGAGAAGGGAACTGGCATTCTCTTCCATCAGACGACCACTCGAGCCGGTATTATGCTCTGAACTCAATGGGCCGAGTGTCTGGGTCTCGTGAAACGTGACATTTTGTTTAGTTCGGATGACACTTTATTCATTACTCTTTGCGATGCTGTGTTTCTGTTATACATTCAGGAATTGAACACATTCATTGATCGAAAAGGTGATAGCCTTTCCTGTGATTATTAGTTCTTTGTCAGCTGTCTTACAAGGAGTGTATTTTAGGTGTCCGCCTCCGATTGCTTTGGTTTTCGGATATGTTTTAGAGGAGCGAAAAATAAGAGATACGTATTTTTTTATAGCGGCCCGTTTTCATATTTAGGGGGTGAAACCACCCCTCAAAGTTTCGACCCGGAAGTACTATCTCGAAAACCAGAGGAGATACATGAAAACTTTCAATTGGTGGCTTTCATGGTTTTTTATGTACAATAAACTGGTGTTAACATATTGTCAAAAATACAATTTGTTTATAACAAAAAATTTTTTTTTTATAACAAAAATTGTATTTTTGACAATTTGTTAACACCAGTTTATTGTACATAAAAAACCATAAGAGCCACCAATTGTATTTTTGACAATTTGTTAACACCAGTTTATTGTACATAAAAAACCATGACAGCCACCAATTGAAAGTTTTCACGTATCTCCTCTGGTTTTCGAGATAGTACTTCCGGGTCGAAACTTTGAGGGGTGGTTTCACCCCCTAAATATGAAAACGGGCCGCTATAAAAAAATACGTATCTCTTATTTTTCGGTCCTCTACAACATATCCAAAAACCAAAGCAATCGGAGGCGGACACCTAAAATACACTTGTTAGTTCGAAGTCAACTGTCCCATCAAACTCACCCTTATCGGCCATACAATCACCTCTGACGTGGAATTGCAATTTTATCATTTAAGTCTCGTGTCACGTGACGATACTGAATAAGCTAAAATTTCAAACTCCTTCCAGCACCATCAAGAAGAAGGTAGCATCTAAGGTAGTGTTTCCTAACCTTTCTTTTTGGGTCATGCCCCACCTAAACGCCTCAAACATCTCGATGCCACCCTAGCATAAATAGTAAACTAAATTCTGAAAAAGTTTAAGATAAAACAATAACCGATGAAATAACGAATGTCATTGATCTACTAATTGCTCCCCAAAATATTAAAATTCTCCCTCGCTGGAACATACGTCCCACATTCAATCGGAAAGTCGCATTCAACATTCGGTCAGGTCGTGAATTGGCGAATTGATGTCGGACTAAACATTCGATTCACCCGAATGACACAGTTCCGCCGTAGGAAACCTTTCTCCGCAAGCGGCGGCCGCGAAGAAAACGCGCCTCGTGGTTTCGCGGCTTTCCTCGTCTTGCGTTCGGTCGCACGCGTTGGAGTTAGCTGGCTATGGGTAGAGGAGGGTACAAGGGGAAGGAGTGCGCGTGGAGTTTGATAGGACACGTTGCCTTCAGGGTGCACTGGCCTGGCGTTGTCGTGTGGGTCGCGGCGGGTGGCGAAGATCTGGTAGGGTGGTTGAGGGGTTGGGGTGTAAGAGGAGGGTTCGGTGGATCGATATAGTTACGGGGGTGTCGTCCGGCTTCCGCGGTGGCGCCACAGAGCGGTTGAGTCGGAAAACCCCTAGGCCGATGTATCAACCAACCCAGCGAGCAACCCGATTCGCCACCCGCCGCGTAGTGTCAGTACGCGTTGAAACGTCGTCGTTCCCATCTCTGTTCGCTCGTGAATCGCGCGTGTCATCCCCACGGAACGGACCAAGTTCGATCCCCAGGATCCTCCTGGAGAATTCGTTCCATCGTCTCGAGGGTGGTACACGCGTGTGGCCCAGTGAGGGGGATTGGGTTGCCGGAGTACACGCGACCGTGGGCCAGTTTCCTTGTTCCAAGCTGTTGATATTTGTTTTTCTCATCTTCTTCCGCGCGAAACGATCGAGCACAGGTATACAGCAGTTGCGGTGCGATATTACGCAGTACGGATGAACGCAAGCATATACAGATAATACTGTCGAAAATGTGTTGATAATGATGGTTCCAGTCGAAGTCGACGTGTGGGACTCCACGATGTCGTTGACCCGCTTTCGGACTGTCCTTCGTTTTCAGAGTGGAACTTCTTTGGTAGATGTTGAACAGTTTCTTTTCTTGGTGGTACTGTTCGTGAAAGAATGAACGGTGTCTAACTTTATTTTCCTGTGCTGTTCTCCGATCGTGAACAACGCTGCTCGGTTCCGAGGGGAGGACAAAAGGGACGCGCTTGGATACTAGGAGGCAATTATTCTTCAAAGGACACTGCCATTATATGGACGGTTTCTTCTTTCCCCTTCTTTCGGAGGGTAGTTTTATGAATCTTCTATTCAACGCCTTGGATAGTCACCTGAAACTGAATCGTCGGTTAGGTAATTATTCTTCGAGGAGTGAATTATCCCCCGACTGTTTACACGAGGATAACCCCGGGGTGCTCGATGGTTCGAAGTTACAAAGAGGTCAACGGAATCGATTGCCCTCACCCTCTGACACGGGAGTTGATAATTCGAGGGGACTGAGCCTTTTGTTTTTCTGTTCTCGAATTGTTGCGCTCTCGATATAAGCGGAGATCTCGATGGATAGCCGCTCATTTCACAGACTGGCCGCTAATTAATTATCCAAGTGGCCAGTGTTCGGGGAGTTGCGTGACCGGGAAAGCTTTTTTGTAATGTAATATCTGCCGTCTGTTCGGCATGTTCCATTTGCTGCCAGCACACGCGGAACGTGGAACCGAGGAATTTCCTGTGAAATTTCTTAATGGAACAGTTGAGAAATGGGACATGGCGTGTCGGGAGATTGCAGATGAATGAATTTATGAATTGAAGGACGATTGGTGCAGGAAAATTTAATCGAAACAGGGTTGATGAGGCTGGTTCCTACGCAGAGGATGCTCCAAAGCTTCAATCCATAAATCTAGAGTGTTACGAGGGATGTTACATTGCACACACTGTGCTGCAGACGAAAGTTTAACCTAATTTTTGAAAAAACCAGGCATGTTGTTACGCATACACTTGATGCAAGAAATTGGTAGTAAAAAATAATGTTTACTTTATCGTTCTTCATAACATTAAAGATATAGAACACGTGGTTCCGAACCTCCTGTGTATTCATCTTTTCGAACTGAACCATCAGTTTCTTCATCATTTTCATAAATATTTACACAATAATACTTGTAATCGTGTAGTAATGAATGAATTATTAAAATAAGATTAGCCCTTCTCCATCTTTAGGAGTATTGAAAACGATCTTGGTATACATTTTGACGCCTGAATTGTTAAAATAAATTTTTCTCGAAATTATCGTTTATCGTCAATATTCGAGGGGTTCGATTAAAACGATCAGTCCCTGATCGAAATTGTTCTTCCTCCACAGGGAACGAAATCTCTTAATAATCACTCCCCGTCTCGTGTATAATCGAAACCTTACCCGATCCTCCACCGATTCCGGCTATTAAAGGCGTCACGGTCCGGTCCGCAGCACGTAACCGGGGGATGTATACCGTCGATTTACATAAGCGGTATCGTTCGACCGATCCCTCAATCTTGTTTAAACCAGGGATGGGGGGAGAGACCTTGGGGAGCTCGGAGGAGTTCAACTTTTCGAGTTCGAACTTTTTCTCATTTTTTATCATTACCTCGATAAAACAAGAACCGAACCGGCTGGTTTTGATGTCAGTCGCGAAACCGATCTCTTCCCATCGCTACAGAAGACGCTGGGCACCCATTTTTCTACGACGACGACGATCGTTACTTTAATTGCGACCGTATAATTAACGAAGGGGAGCAGTCGTTAGCCAGGCGTGACGTGTACAACCGAGACGGGGTCCTCGTTAAGACGCTCGTCTGAGTGCAATTATATCAGTATATTTCGCGAGACCAGTTGGAAGAAGCTAGGGTCTGGCAACCGATTCGAATCGTCTGTCGGACGATCCGTTTCAGAAAAATCGCGATGGGTCTTTGAAGTGGAAAATCGTTGCCAATAGAGGATTGTCTAGGCTCCGCTTAGGTTTCAATGGATTTTCATCCTCCTTTTTTTGCTTTGGGAAAGTTATAGGTTACAGTTGTGATATGTAAGAAAATGGAATTTGAAGGAGATCAGTTTCTTTAACTCATTAGCCGTATTATACAGGGTGGCGTGTAGAGCTGGTGGTACAACTGGGTAGAAGGTGATTTAGACGTCATCCCCACCACTGGGCGTTTGACTGATTCTATGGGGACCTCTTTCCCCTCCGCCCGCAGTGGTGGGGATGACGTCTGACCCTTCTAACACTCATCGATGATTTACTGTATGGTATAACGAGCTAAATACATCGACGCAAAATGAATTAGCCAGCGTTCATCCGTTTCACCATCCCTCTTCTCCTCGAATTTCACCGGACAAACTTATCGACAGCGTCCCCAGAAGTGAAACGCAGCAAAACGTTCAGAGGTCAGCCAATTTCGCGGCGTGTATCACGATGCTCGCGACGATCAAGGCACCAGGCGATCGAGTCGCGATGACGAGAGAGAACAAGTTGTAGATCGGGGACTGGTATTTTGGATGGCTTGCAAACGGAAGCGAAAAAAGTTGTGGAAGAACGCCTGAGGGACCGTGCGTACCCGTTTGGGTCCTCGCGTCCCGCCAGCATGGCGTAGCGGGAGGACGAAGCACCGAGGCGGATAGACAAAAAGCTCCGACTGAAAGGAGAGTGGAGCCCAGGGGCGCAATGCGGTAGCGTGTGGGCTAAGCGCGAGAGCTTAGCGGATCAACGTCGAGGCCCTCGAGAGCGTTCGGTTCAAAGATCGGAGCTGGTGTCCAAGGGGTCCCAGACGGATTAGTGGGTAACTCGAAGAACGGCCCTGGCGACGACGGTGGTGGTTTCCGGCGATGATCGGATACAATCAACACAATACTGGCTACAACAAGCTGTTCACTCAGGTACTTGGTACAGACTGGTGATTTCTACATTTAGTCGCTGTATTTTTAGCTTGGATTGATAATGATTATTCGGAGGTCTGCTGTCGAGGGTGATTCGATAGACTCGCGGAAAGAAATTCTTCGAACGATTGACCTTGACTTTCAGTAGTAACCGTGGAATAGAATTTTATTGTACTTGTAAATTGAGACACTGTAAATGGACAATGAGGAATGTATTGATGAAGGATCATGGATCATGCACAGAGTTAAGAGGGATACAGTGACTCACAAGTTTATAACGATGTCACTTCTAGTTGACCAAATTATTTAGAAAAATACGGATTTTATTTCGATATTACGAAAAATGTATCATGACAAGATGATAAAAGTAACGATAAGGAGAATATATAAATAGAAATTGCATATAATTGGTATTTGAAAAGTTTGTGAAGGAATATGTAAGTCACTGTAGTATAAGGCATTGTATTTTCCTTGAAGCAATTCAGATTTCTAAGGGAGTATAGAAGAAAGGGTTGAGTGAAAGTCAATTTGAAAGTGGGTCAATCATCTGCCAGGTCGAGACTCTTAAGCCAACCGAGTCGGTCAATCTTCAGGAATTGTTCGGATGTTATAATTAAGACTGTTATTTAAATTTTGTAAAACAGAATCGTTTGAAAATTATTTGATATTACTGTTAAGCAATGTCTTCTTCTTTTTCTCGGTTTTATAAAGGGCCCTCTGTGTGGCCGCCACGCGTCATAGAAGTTTTCCATTAATCAGCCTGGCGTGAAATAAAATCGGCGAGGCGTGTTATCGTTGCAGAGGCTCGATCCTTTGCGTTGCAATCTAAATCGATCTGGTTTACGTTTTCAGCGTGAAACCGAGCGTTTCGGGTATGCTCCGTTGCCTCCGTGGCTGCTGTTTTCATCCTCGTTATAGACACATTTTTTTTTTATTAGTTGTCGGCACTTTATTATTTTGTGTATGCTATTCGTTTATTCGGTCGCGGTGGTCGATTACTGTCAGTCAACTGCTTTACTGAAAAGCTTCTTCGCCCGATTGTGTAAAACCATCCTCGGTTTTTTAAGGTCTCGCGATGGGGGCGAGCAAGGTCACGCCAGCACGCGTAGACAAATTTACACAGTCACGCACGAGAAACAGCCAGAGGGAGACGATTAAGTAAAGGCCGTTGGCATGGTTACGACCCTCGGCCGACTGAATTCATTCTCCGGAAGAGAAAAATTCCTTTCGGTTGTAAGGATACGGTAGAGATCCACCACGGAGACCGAATCGGCCTCCAGAAGCTTCGTAGTCCAAGAAAATTCAAATATTCCCGCCGAAATGCATATGCATGTCTCTTCTGTCATTCAATTAAGCGTCTAATTACGGGAACAGAGGCTTCGACTTTCAACATGGTGGATCAATATGTCAATGTCATCGGTAGGAAGAGGGGTTGGGGTGAGAGGGGAATCGATAAAACTGCTACAAATTATGTTTTGCCCGGCTGGATTTACCTTGTTTACGAGGCGACGTAGATAAGACTTCGACGATGGACGGTGGCCGAGTCGATTAATTCGAACGGGAATTAGTCGAGGTCCCTTCCGTTGCCACATTGTTGCCAACAGTCAGACGATACACAGAGGGTCTTCCCCGAGACAGTTTGGCCGAACGTTCTGCGCGCTGACGTAACGAATGGCGTCGCACTGTCGTATAGATAGAATCCTAATTTTTGTCGGGTATAATTTCTGACGCAAGCGTTAAATTGATGCTGTTTTGCTTAATCGCGACACTAATATCTTTGGAATTACCGCGAACCGGCGACACTTTGAAATAGATGTGTCCGTTTGGTACGAGAAGTACACAATATTAGTTAAAAGAAATTTACTGCGTATAATAATTTTAATCATAACACCTTTATATGTATGTATATTCATATTTCGTCAAGGTATATAAATTTCATCATGCTAACGTACATCATAGTTCCAAAAGTACAATCAATTTGTTACTCAAAGTTATATTTCAAAGATTACAATGTTACTAAAATATTTATCGGTGTTATTTTCAGTTCCTTAGGTATCAGAAAGCATAATTACCGATAAACAAGATACATCATAATACTTTTGTTTCACTCGAAAGAAACATACTGCAAGTATGTAGAATGTAGAGGGAAATCATTGTGTCTGACCAGGCACGGTTTGTTTCTACTGCGACCATCTTCACTGGTTAACGCGCGTTCAAGGAAACTTCTCGTTTGTTCAACGCATTCCACGCCAGAAATACTCTTTTCACGATGAATTTCCAACAAGAATAAACTGTTCTTCCTAAAGTATTACGCGATTAAATCCTCACGGAAGCTCTTTAACAGCAGCCCCGGCCAAGTACGCGCGACAAATTTCGTTCTTTGAGGGAATCTTCCCATTCAACGCGCCCCGGCTGCTTCGAGTCGAATAACAAATGATTATATAAACTACTACTCAGAAAGACTCCATAGAGACCGGTTCTCCTTTTAAACTAATGGCCCCGGACATTGAGGAAAGCCCTCGAGGAACATCTCGATGGTTTTCTCGGACAAAACGTCTGGCGAAAAATCTCGCGAAATCAGACAATTCGACGGTGGGTAAAAATTTCACCGTTGAATGTGGAACACGGTGTAACGACCAAGCACGGTGTTCCAACTTTCAGATTATAGTCGTTCACCTCGTTTGAGGTGAATCGATAAGGAGATAGGAGTCAAGGAACGTGAAAGAATAGGCACTGTGTGTGTATGCCACCGAAAGACCGTCGCGTCGGTTTTGTTATACCGCCTGGAAACATACCACGCCAAATCGATCCCCATTTACGACCCACGTCTGGACTGTGATGGAATCAGAATGTGTTCTTATCTGTGAAAAATTGGATCTGGGTTCTCGAGTCATCAATCCACTGCTTTCGATCCTTTTACGGGGTAAAAAACACTAGCATTTCACTGCTGCGAACTATAATGATGGCGATACATTTGAATTGTATCGATATTTCGTATCAGTAGATATTGATACCTGAAGAAAGGATCTAATAATAATATTCTCAATTAAAGAACGTAATAACACGAGGGTTGTTGTTTTCCGTTTCAGGGCTCGGCAGACTCGAACTACTCGCAGCCGAGCTCGGATCTCTCGCTGGACGAGGAGAAGGAGAGCTTGCGTCGCGAGAAGGAGAGGCAGGCCCTCAATCAACTTGAAAAAGCCAGGGTAAGTCATTGATCTTTCGCGTGCTCCAGTTTCCTTTCCTTTCCTTTCCTTTCCAAGTCCTCTACACCCGTCCCTCGCGCCAGGGGGCTGTTTTTCCGTGCCGCTGGCGGGCGGAGGGCCTTTCGTAAATCGTCTGGTATCGATCGACGACTTCCGAACGGGCGTCACATTGCCTTCGACGCGACGGGCCAGCCCTCCAGAGAGTCGCCGCCGGCGACGGAATGAAAAGCGTGTCAATGAATACGCCGCGGCCCAGACTAATGAGATTTCGTCCCCCTCCGAAACCAATTAGACGTCTCCGCGATCCTTTGTCCCGACGATAGATGCGGGATGCATTGTAGTTGCGCGTACAGAACGCCTCGATGATATTATTGCCTTTGATTACGGATAAACACACCGACGATAGTCGATCTGTGTCGCTCGAGGCCGTTGATCGAATAATTTCTTTTTGCTGTTAATCTACCGGTTAATCGCTTCTGAAGCAATTTTTCATGAATAGAATAAATCCTCGATGAGTGTTCGAAAGCTCCTCGGCACTGAAAATGAAATATTTCATAAACGAATAGCCATATGTGGCTGAAACAAATATCATTGGTTTCAGAATTCCAAGCTGCGTTAAACCTCGTTAAAAAGTCAGCGTTACACCTGAGAACTTCTTGTCAGTGCTGAGAAGCCTTCGAACATTCATTTTGGATTTACTGTATTTACTGATTTTTCCACTTTTCTCGAGACTTTGATGTCCTTTGCGTTGTAATGTACAGTTCTTGAAGAATTGTAGGGAACAGATTTAGATTGTATGTGATCAGTTGAACTGTAGAATAAATGAATATCGATTAACTGTCTCCCAATCGAGGAGTACGGTATCATAATACGCACGATGACCTACCCTATCGATTTGTCACGCTCTTATTCTTTATTGATACGGCGAGCTGTCACGCGGATCGCGCTGACAATGCGCCGACCATCCGTGATCCATCTCATCGGCTTTTACTTTACGTATAAGTTACGGTTGTGCAGGTGTCGCGTTTTTTAAAGAGGTTATAACGTTGCTTAATAAGAACGTCAATATCGTGAACCATGACATTTATCGCGTTTTAAAAAATTCACAAATGATACCAAATCCCTGGTTTGTCATTTCGTAATAAATATCTACCGTGGGAAAATTTATTTAGAAATATACCGATACTTTTGCATCGGCTACTAGAAATCTTGTTAATAGAATTTTCTGTGAATTATTCAGACGAAACCGGTAGCGTTTGCAGTGCGGACCAATGTGAGCTATGACGGATCCGTCGACGACGATTCGCCGGTGCATGGCTCGGCAGTCAGCTTCGAAGTTCGCGACTTTCTGCACATTAAGGTAAATCTATATACAATAATCTATCGAAATATCCACACGTTATACTTTACTTCAACTACCTTCGATACAGTGACTCTTATTGCTTCAAACAATTAGAGAACATAACACAGTAAATTATTGATGAGTGTTCAGACGTTATCCCCACCACTGGGGAGTTCTCCATGAAATCAGTCAAGGGTACAGTGGATAAACTTCAAACACTCATCGATGATTTATTGTACCACCATGGTAGAAGAAAACTTAATTCACTGTTCGAGCCCATAAGGTGATCTATTCGTGTGATGGCGATAAATCACATATGATTTTTCTCACACGCGTGAAACATTTACCAGATGTTGATCCAAAAGTCCGATGTTAATCATTATATACTATATCTTGTAGGAGAAGTACGACAACAACTGGTGGATAGGCAGGCTCGTGAAAGAGAACTCGGACGTCGGCTTCATCCCATCCCCGGTGAAATTAGAAGCCCTGAGGCAGCAGGCGAGCGCCGCGCGTGGCACAAAGGGACTGTACTCGGCGCGCGGGGGGTCTTCAGGGAACCTTGGCGAGAGTGGTATGCCCTCACGTGGTTCCACACCACCTACACCAGGTATCCTAGCACGTCCTTCTTTCTTTCCCCGTCCCTGACAAACACCACGGTGTACCGAGCTGTTCGGGATTATTCTCTTCTCTCATCTTGACCGATCGATGCCTGACAAAGAGAAAACAAAACAGACCCCGGATGGAACGTTTCTGCGGCGAAAGATAAAAGAAAAGAAACAGACAAACAAACATGAAAAATACACGGAAACTTGATCAAACAATTACGCTTGTGGCCTTAAGTATTACAAGAACATTCAGACACACTCTAGGTAGCTTTCGTTTTTTTCACACGCGAGCTTTGTCTCTCCCTACACCGCCCTTTTGCCCTATTAGTTGCTAGGTTTAAGCTGGCGATGGTCGACAGTGATAGTTAGATAGTTAACAGAGAGTTCAGTTGACGTTGAGTGGATCGTGGGAGAATTTTGTCTGAAAGGTTGTAGCAGGATTGTAGGGAGTGAAATTTGAAGCGTAACTTCAACATCTCGTTGATGATCCATACACGATTAATTCTCAGCGTCAATTGTCCATCGCTTCTGTTCCAGTCAGATTCAACTACGATTATATCCATCGCTAATCACCACCAGCAGTCGACACACACGCCCCTCACGTACACACCCCGTGACACTTTAGTACCGCAGTAACACAATTTTTAGTAGCTGCTAGTAACAGGAATGATACCAAATCGATACCAAAAATGACTCCTTTGGGAGTCTTTTATGGCGGAAGCAAAATTTCGAATTCAAATATCTCCGAAATGAAAGGATGGTTATTAAAAAAGCCTTTTAACGTTTAACTTCAAAAACTATTGCATCATGCAGTAGAGACCCTGAGAAGTATCCCTGAATTTTTTCAGTTTGTTTAACTATAAAATTAAAAAATTAGATCTAGACCTAAACAATACGGGCGGTGACAGAAGCAGTCAAAATAACGGGGTTCACGTAGGGTTAAGAATTATCTTACTCACATAACCAAGTGACGTCCACACGATTGCATTTGGTATCAGTCCTGAGAGCTTCACTGATCTCGGGATAAAGTGCATCGACTTAGTCACCCTAGGTTCTTAGATTGCATCGCGTTTAAAGCTTCTCGCTAGTTTCCTTGAGAGAAAGAGGGACACTGATCGTTGCACGGGACCAAAAACGGTACCGTCGATTAATCGTTCACTTCCATTCTCCTTGACAGGTGACGACAGCGACAGCGTCGGGAACGTGCGTGGCGGCAAGGCGACCTTGACGACGCCCCCGACGAAGGAGAAACGGAAGAACTTCTTCAAGAAGCCGGTAAAACGATCACGACCTGTCCCGCCAATGTTTGTGACCGCTCGATCATTCGTGTACCCTTTTGAACGTCCAGCCTGGTTATAGTTTTTCTTCGATCTGGTTTTGTTAGTCGAACAAAGTTCGACGAAGTTTCACGCGATAAAAAGATCACACTGGAATATATCATCACATTAACACGTTCACGCCGGCGTGTACCATCGGTGGTTCACATACAGTATGAAGTAAGGCATGAATAAGAGCGCCGCCCCACGGCGAGAAACACAAACTCCAGCGCCGGCGTGAATAAATATTGATATTTGAATCGAAAAGTATCGATACTGTACCGCCCATCACTAGTCTCGTCCACGTTCGTTCGCATGTCAAACCAAGTGATACAACGCGTTGTTTTACGATCTCAATAAATTTCTCGCGGATTTGGCAGAGATTCCTACGTGCCGATAATGCTCGTGACGTGGACGAGGGCTTTCGCGTCTAAATTTATCAGTCGGTGCTAGAAAATATCCGTAGGCCACGCGAAGACTAGCAGATTTATTTCTGTGAGAATCGCCGCTGGTATGTGTGTATGTGAAATTGTAAACTATCTGTGCATCGTGGTATCTGTTGAAAAAGTACGCCGTGCACACATCGCACCCTCGTAACTCTCTCGAGATGAGTTTATGTAATAATTTTCGCGTGTGCTTTCAACGATTGTCGCGTACTGAAGGGGAACTGCTGCTTCTTCTTCTTCTTCCTTCTATCCCTCCTTCTTGCTGACGACACTCGATCGTTTTGGACCCGATGGCTGCTTTACGAACAGGTGGAGAATAAACGTCTTTTCATCTTTATGTGTCAGTTATGTGTCGATGTAAGTAGCTGTTTCTAGCATCGATCGATAATTGCGGTGAGACTGTACAGTTGGTCGCTGGATTACATCATCTCATGCAAGCACGGAGACTCTTTTTCCTTTGACGAGTAGATCAACAAATGTATCTTTGAATTCCGAGTGCTGGTAAATTGGTTCCAAGCTGTTGGATATTGAACTATATCTTCGTTCTGGATTACAATGGAAATGGCATATTGTACTGGTAGATTAGACGACAGCCAAACAGATTAGTCTATAAGAGGTCTTTGATAGGATAAGTCGATAGTTAACCAGACACTTCTTGGCCAAAGCGCCTTTGGAAGCTGACGAGAATGTCTTTGGCTCTGCAGGGGGGTAGGTCACGTGTTAACGTGGCCATTAATTAGTTTTGATATTTATGATATTGCGATCCGTGCTCACAAAGTTCTGTGTAAGTGAGACTATCTCGTGGCTGATCCTGGCAGAGCCGGGCACGTCTTGATTACTTAGGCTAACACCTTGCCTCGCTTTTGTCCAGGAAACAACCACGCCGTATGACGTCGTACCTTCCATGAGGCCGGTAGTCCTGGTGGGTCCTTCGTTGAAGGGTTATCAGGTCACAGATATGATGCAGAAGGCGTTGTTTGATTTTCTGAAGCATCGATTCCAGGGCAGGTCAGTGAAAACTCCAACGTCGTATGGATTCGTCCACTACATGGAACATATTGCTATTATTTCTTATTATTTCAGGATAATTATCACCAGGGTGGCGGCTGACATTTCGTTAGCGAAGAGGTCCTTGCTGAACAATCCAACGAAAAGAGCGATCATGGAACGATCTACCAGCCGGAGCAGCTGCCTGGCGAAGGTTCAAACGGAAATCGAGAGGATCTTCGAGCTTGCCAGGACTCTCCAGGTACTTGATCAATCAGCAATATACTCAAATTCTTCTCTAAAGTCGTTTGTCTCCTCTGTCAAGTCAATATCTCAATGTCTTCTGAGTAATAACTCGTCCAATTGATATTCCTGTTCGTATTCCAGCTGGTAGTGTTGGACTGCGACACGATAAACCATCCGTCGCAGCTAGCGAAGACCAGTCTAGCGCCCACGATCGTCTATCTGAAGATCTCGTCGCCCAAGGTGCTCCAAAGGTTGATCAAGTCGCGGGGCAAGTCGCAGGTGAAGAACATGAACGTACAAATGGTGGCCGCTGAGAAGCTGGCGCAGTGTCCGTCGGAGATGTTCGACGTGATACTGGACGAGAATCAATTGGAGGATGCTTGCAACCACGTGGCCGAGTACCTGGAAGCCTACTGGAAGGCCACACATCCTCCGGTGACACCGACAGTTGCGCGACCGATTCCAGCGCCTGACGCACCTGTGGACGCGCTTACACCTCGCGTGACATCAGGTATGTCCGTTTGATCTGACTACACGTGTTGATTACGCTCGGAATACAGTCGTGGATCGGGTAGCTGACTGTTACGAAGTACGATTATTCTACGTGGATTTCATTATCGCGGAGAATGGAGTCGCTACCAGTGTTCAGGGGAGATTTTAACTTGTAGAAAACGGGCTCCGTTTGATCATTGTAGAGAGTACAGTAAATCATCGATGAGTGTTCGAACGTTTCATAGAGTGTTCAGACGTCATCGATGATTCACTGTATTTGTATTCGAAAAGATCCATCGGGATCTGGATTCACAATTGGGGAACATAGGCTGGTAACGTTTCCGTGATTGGTCGAATGATTCAGACTCGGCTGACCGGAAGGCCTGCGCGTGCCTCACCAACGATTTGGCAGTGTTTAGAGTACTTTAAAGTATCAGCTCCCGCGAGCTATTGGCCGTGTGCATCGCAAGATTTTTGTTTTGTATTACCGGTCCTTCTCACGGTACGATCCTTACCTCTATCAACCTGACGCGCTGGGTCATGAGGTTCTCTAGTACTCACTCGAGATACTCTAACGAGTTCCAATTCCGTCAACTAACGCTCAACATTTACTTCTTATCCCCTCAGGCGCCCACCATAATAATTACTACGGCCAAGAAGTAACCCAACCTTTTTCCCCGAGCGCAAAGCATATCGTACAACACATTCTCGTCCAATGTTTCACCGTCGCGCAGAGCTTTTGTGTTCCGTTACTCGCTCGATGAAACGCACCCACGAGCAATCAAAGATCACAGTGTGATGATTCCAGCGGAACAATGTTTCGAGACATTTTGTTAATACACGTTGATCCACCGTTTAATTATCTCGATTCTCGTCTCTGTTGGCGACATTCGAAGCTAGTAATGAAACACACTACCATCTTCGTCATTAGTTGCATGTAATCGTTGCATGGATCTTCGTAGTTGAGTGTAGAGGCGTTCATCAGGAAGACTGCTAGCGGCTGTGCATTTACCTCTCAGCGTGTAAATTACTACGAGACTTTCGATGTGCTGCATGTACCTCCTTGTATGCACATTGCAGATACGTTGTGACAGAGTTGTTCAAAGAACCATAATGTCTCTTTTTTTTCACTTCTTTGAGTATAAGAACACGAGCTAGTAGACCAAAACTAGCAGTCTTTGGATCATCAAAGAAACAGAAGCTTGAGGAATTAGAACGTTGACGACAACTGCTCGTGGTTATGCCAGATAAGAAGCACCGAGCACTTTTACATTGACTTTCTTTTCAGCGACTGCGTACGGATCGGAAAACTTGCATCAATCGTACCCCGAGATAATGGCGTGCTTGCTCTCGTTAGTTTCAAACATCTGTCATCATATTCTTTCTGTTCATTCTCTTCTCATCTCGTTTCTGCGCTCTTCCCGACCAAGATCGAAACTTCCTGTTTCTATTCATGAATCTCAGCGTTCATTTAATCTCTATCGATCGTCTGTATCATCTCATCTGCGGCTTACATCGTGCACGTTGCGCTGTACACTGTCCCGACACGAGTGGATTTTTCTCTTCACGATCAATTAGTTCCCTAAATACCGCCGCCACAGAACGATTTGGATTATTTATTGTACAGTAGCAAATGTATCGAAACTGGTGGTACAGTCTAGATACTGCGTACTACAATCCGTAAAAAAATTAAGGGATCGTCTCTACGAACCCGAAAAATGGGACTAAGTTCAAATTGTTGTAACTCCAGCAAACGTGATCGTATCGATATCATTAAAAAATCATTTGAAAGTGCGAAATCTCTACTGTCAGATGCTTCTTCAATTTGTTATCTATGGCCACAGGCTCCATGTTACCTTGCCAACAAGCAACGCAGTTAAAATCTTAAAACAGCATTTGAAATTAGAGATTCCACACTTTCAGGTGATTTGTTGATATCGATACGATCATTTTTGCAGGTAAATTTTAAATTTACATTACTTCACACAATAATCACTGCCAGTCCGGTCGTGCCACCAGTTAAGGACTCCAAACGGAGAGTAAACAAAATCCACAATAGATTGTAAACAAAAGTCAACGGTGTCACTGTGTCACAATCCACCGATTTGCTGGTCGAACTCGTTAATCCACGCGTGTTCCCATGCTAAACAAGACTAACGTCATACGGCTACTGTGAAGACGACGCCAGCAGAATCTCCATCCAAGAAACCCGTCCCCCTCGTCTTTCTCGTTCGTTCGTGATTACCACGTTCTTGTGTATACTCGAGTAGATCGAAAAATCGTTACGGTAGATATGTTTAAGTATCCAGACAAAAGCGAAAAGAAAAATGTGTACGACACGAAAAACGGGCAGGACGACAACACGATTGGCGACGAGCTCTGACTCCGATGTTCTCTTTGTTTACGTGTAAAAGCCATGGAGGCGGTGGCTGCCACGGGAGTCATCCGAAAACAGGGCCAATTCACCTATGGTCGGGGTGACGAGGGCAAGCCAAAAGAGTCGAGTTAAAAGAATGCTCGCGTCACGAGACGGCACACGGTCTGGGCCTAAAACGGCCGGCTTCTTCTACTTCCATCCTCATCCTGGATGAGATTTTACGGCATAGACCGGGTGAAAATTGTACAGTGGGGATCCTCTGTGTTTGCCCCCTCTCTCCTTATCGCGGGGACCGAGATTGACAGAGAATTAGAGACTGTGTGAATAGGGAAACCCTCCTTTGTGTGGCCGCGTAGTAAGTACACAAGATGGGTTTTGGGTTGCATGGGCCCGCTGCAACGGGACCTATCTGTTTCTCTTCATCAAAACAGAAGAATTTATGTTTCTGATTACTATTTTCTTTTTTTTTTTTTCTACCCTTTCCCCGATCACGTAAAACCTTCATCAAATTATACATTACTTACTCCCGTATAGTGTTACCGATTTTATTGACGTATGGGCTGTTGTTGTCCAAGAAGATGGAGAGCCACGAAAGCACTGCTTGCTAACAGAAGAGCACTATGGGGAATAAATATTGTATTCTTTTATCATTCAACGTCTGATCATTCTGTTTTATTGATATTTTGTTTCTCGGTTAGAATATCTCGGTATTCTTTGGTTCTGTTTATTTTTCTTTTTGTTGTTCTTTTTCGCCTGGCCATTCACCAGTCCCCTCTCACATAGAATAGGTTGATAGTATAGCCTAACGTGTTCGAGATTAACGGTGACTGTCCGTGTGAAGTCGAGAGGATACAAGTCTCGGATCGATTGGAACACATTTCGGTACGGCGGATCACGTTCTTTCGATCCTCCAAATCCTTCTTTTGGGACGCTGGCTTGTTTTTGTGATCCTTGACGCGGTGATCGTTTTTTTTTTTGTTTTGTCGACACGGATATAATTCATGGGGGATGAATTCCGTGGAGTTTTAACTCTTCCACTCGTCCGATCTCTGCGCAAAAAGGAGCTCGAGCGTTAGAGTCTCTTGCAACGTGTCTTCTCATTTTCTTTCCTTTTTTTTTTTCTATCGTTGTTCATTTCTTTTATATAGCTACCCTGCATGCACTGTGGAGTGAGGTGTTTCAGTGTTTCTAGATGTGACCACGTAGGTGGATTTTCATCTGATCCTTACCGTTTCGCGGTTGACAATTAACTGTAATCGGAATAACATTCTCTCTTATAATATAGTTTTTGAATAATACCAACGAGCGTCGATAAATCGCAAGCTCGACGTTGTCGTTTATATTTTAGAGCAATCTCTTTCGACAAGTCTCAAAATCAGATCATTCTTAACCCTCTAACCGTAAGGTCCGGGTCGTATCCGACCCAAGGTGTAGATTTTCTTGTGTCGTCCCCACTATATTATTTTTTATTTGTTTATTATTCGCATTTTAAAATATTTTTCATTATTTAGCAAATTGTTTAATACTTATATTGTTATATGTTATATAACTCAATTAAGAGCTTGGGTCGGAGCTGAACCCACCTTATCAAGTTTCTTATCATTCAAGGGTTAATTGAAAAAAATATAATCGCCACACACTGTCGAGCTTGAGTCTGTAAAATTCGAAAGATTACTGATTGTAATAAATGAAAACAAAATAATCACGAAAACTTAATCTCCCGAATTTTACTGAATGTTCGAATCACGCCTAACTTCTTCAACACAAACCGCGAACATAAAATTATCGTGATATTACGGAAGTTCAGGTCCAGTGATATTCAAGATTAATTGTTGAAACTAACGGCCGGTTTCGATGAAATCCAGGGTCTGGATCGTACAGCGGCGGACACGTGACCGAGGGCACGAGAAGATCGCGACTGGAGAGGATGGATCGTGATCGGGTGGATCGCGGTGAACACGACTACGGCACCGAGGAGGAATCGTACGTTGGTGGCGTCGAATACGACAGTGCGTCGAGGCGTCGCCAGCAGCAAGACCCGCGCGCATTGAACGCCATTTAGGAACTGGGGCCCCGGGGCCTGTCGCTACAGCGCTGTCCCCACCTGCGCACCACTGCTCTTTAGTGGGGGTCGCCATCTGGTACGCTACTGAACGTACGAATTGCTTAAGCAACCTTAGCGAATGGTGTCGCTCTGGTCTGTTAGTGGGGTTTCTTTCCTGTCGCTACCTGTAAAAGATGATTGAATATATCCGATTAGTGCTAGACACCGCATTAAACGGTAGCGAATATGCTACACTACGATATCGAAGGATTGGAAGAAATGGTCTTTCTTTTCGTTTGTTTTGTTTCTTACGCGTAACCGAATACCGTTACTGACAGAGATAGTAGTTTTCTTCGATTATCTTTTCTGTCTTTAGAGGCAATTATTACGCTACCGTACGTTACCGAATTTTTCTTTATTTTCATTTTGTTTTGCCGATGGTACGCACGGTATCGTACTTATGTCCTCGAAAGGTCTTGAAACAATTTGTTTTCTTGTATCAGTGGCGAATGCGCTACCGTTCGCTGCCGAACAATCTATGATAATTTGTTTTTTCTTTTTATTCACTTGTTGGGCGATAGTAAAATTGTTGTTGTAAAGAACAGATCGTCAAAAGCGTGCACGTGCACCTTCGGTAGAATATAATTTGAATTTCTTCGATAGAATCTGATTTATTTATTTATTTTGCGATGTAAGTATAGAGTATAATCATACGATATTCGAACTGTTTCATGTTACTTGCACGCGCGTGCACGCTACGATACACACTCCTTTTGGGACTACCTTGTACAAGCCTCGAAAAAAGTAAGAATAGTGAATTAGTGGTATCTTCTTTTTTTTATATTTTCACTAGAATCGACACATTTCCAACGTAAAGAGTACCCAAAGAATGGTAGATTCTATATGCTCCTGTTGTTTGAAAGTCAGTTGATTTTACACGATCGTTTACGAGTATCCGATAGTAACGTAGAATTGTCAAGTAGCTATTCTTGTATCCAGTAATGCTTTCTGTCCAACTTATTTCACAGACGTTAAAGATATCCATCATTTTCTCGTGCAACGAAAAACAGTGGCCACACGAGGACTCTCACTAACATTTTTGCCAACAGGAATTCCGCATTTGATGGTCGGGTTGAAACAGATCGTTGATTGTCCTTGTGAATCCGGTACGCACAGGATAAACCCCCATTCGCGGAACCAGCTGAACGAGATGAATAGACACGAGATAATCACGTGAGAACAAAACAAAAGTAATACACTTTCGAGAGAGAAAGAGAGAAAGAGAGAGAGAGAGAAAGAGTGAGAGTGTGAGAGGGAGAATGAGAGAGAAAGAAAGCCCTGGGGCCTTAATTTTTGCGCTGAATCTTCCTGGGCCCCAATACCCACCCCCACGAGAAGCGTAACATCTGATGAATGTCCAAGCACTTTGAATTAAGCTCGTGAATCGGGCGATTTTGTCTTGAAGACCCGAGAATCTTTCACGAAATTTGGCTAGACGATCTTTCGGATTAAAATTATAGAATCGGGAGGGGAGGCGAAGAAAAATTAAGAATGCAAACTTCGATCCGAAAAAGCGCGTAGAATTCTTCTAATTCGGCCGTGAAAACAACGATACAGTCCAGCTTCGATTTCGAGCGGAGTGGAGACGAATGTCGAACCCTAGTCGATACTTAAAATTAGAATCGGTCGCATGAGAAATTCTAGAGAATTAATTTCGGAGATGATGTCGCGACCTCGATTCGTCGTGAACGAGTGCAAACCGTGAAACGTGTGTGGCGATGGGTTGGGATCAGATTCATTAAATATCTCGGAATATTTGAAAGTTTTTTCGATTATACAGCGCGTGCTCGACGATCGCCGCGCGAGGCTGACGTGTTTATACATTTTATTAGAGTCTATTTGAGAAACATACAGAACACATACACACACGAGGGGATATGCATATGAATACACAGGACACACGCAGGAACACGTTGAACACGTTGTGTATATAGTATACATACGTAACGCAGTAACACTACCACCTTTATCGCTCGACAGAACAAGTAACTCCGATCGAGGTAAAGAGACAAAAGAGAAAAGAACAAAAAGATACTACCATAGATGATGAATCAATAGATACCGTGTAAATATTGTAAGAAGCCTTTCGAACGTGTCCCTTCTGTTTCTAACTGTCGCGAACGCAGACGAGGACAACGTTTAATCTACCGAGAATATTTGTAAGAGCGATCTACTCTTGTTTTTACGATGCACCAAGAGCATACACTACGACGGTAAAATATTTATCGAATTCATACAGACCCATGTGGCCAGATCATTTACATGCATAGGATTGCTCCACTTTATATTTTCAACGGCAACTGTGGCTAATTCTGATTCAGAAGTTGATACGAAGGTGTTACAGGGAAATTTTATGCTGAAAGAAATTAAACGCGAGTAACTTCAAACTTCATACCTATACATTTTTTACGTTACCTGTATCGATACAATAGGCTTATAACGTCTAAGAGCTTCGAAGTAACTATTTTTACATGTTCAAATGACATTACTTCGATAAAATCACAAATCGCTTTCTGAAAGTTTCTATGACTTCATTATTTCCACGAAATTATTATGTGAAATAGTAAACAAATATTTGCTGAATGATAAATTATATGAAAATGTAGAAAAACTATTGGTTTTTTCGGCGTGGAAGCGAAAGTATGTGAGTGGTTGCGCCTCCTCGATTATTCGAGGGGCGACATCGCTTGTGCGAGACGTTGAAGTCTCCAGCGTTGCGTTCAAGTCGCCGGAACAGCGCTAGTGTCAGTGCCATATTCATGAATTTATCAGACAAAGTTTCTAATTAGCAGTAAGGTGTTGCACAATCTTATACATTCTTAACTATACCTGCAACTTATTTTATATTAAATAATAGATACATTTAAGGCTTGTTTAAGGTCGATATTTTACGAATTTTCACGAATTTAGCATAGAATTTCAATAGCTTCCTTCACCTTTCAACTATTTCTAATACTTTCATTCGATTTACCAGTTATATAGTTAGGCATTTTACCATATACCTAAAGTTGACAATCCTATGCATGTAAATTCAATCGTGGCGACAGGTGAACACGTTGATCGAATTTTGATCGCTCGTGTACATAATTTGATTTTTAGAAACGCACGCATCACACGTTGTTTCTTAAGCAGAACGAATTAATCACCACGGGCACGCCGTTCGTCGCGGAATAGTATTGGCTTGTCGCACAAAGCCGACGTAGTTGAAAACAGATGAGAACACAATGTGTAAAATGAATTTCGAGTAATGAGAATTTAGTCACCTGACGTTGTCGTCTGTACATCGTTAGAATACAAATGTACGACACGAACGAAGTCTTTTTTTCTTCGCGAATACTTTTCGGGTCGACAAAAAACAGTGTGTGACGTTCTTGTGTGAATTTAGGCGAACTTTTCCATCATTTTTTTAACGCATTTGCGATCGATGGTTGGCACCAATTACGCCCAAATGATCGACGACGTCGGTCGATTGTTTCTTTTTCTGGCGCGAGGTCCTCCAATTTTCTTGTAGAATTTCCAATCTAGATCGCATTGGACCAGATTTTTTGCTTCATTCTGTCAAGATATTTGATTCGTACGATTTTTTGATTGCGGGAAGGAAGCACGGTTCTACCAGCGATTTACGATTCATCTTTCTTGAACTGTATCAGGGAATAAAAATAATTATAATGCGATTCAAAGCTCTTTAGCTCGCGTTATTCGTTTGCCATATTGTAATTAGTATAATTAAGTCGTCGATTTTCCGACGAAGTTCTTAAATGAATTTTATCGAGTCTCTGGTCCTTAGAGAATTATTCGTATTGAGACGATTGTGTCTTGAGTCTTCGTACGACGCACTTAAATGAATTTTCTATCAGCGCCACGAAGGATTAGGTAAATTGTACGTGCGAAGATATATTTTGCGCGTAACGCTTGAATGAATTTTTCTTAACACGGCGTGCCGCTTCTGATTTCGCTTGTCGACGTCGAAGGTCTCGCTATCACCTTTAAGGGGGATGATTTTTCTAAAAAAGACGAGAAACATAAAACGGTCGAGGAATGTTGGTTCCGTTCCAGGATCCTTGATCGCCGAGCAGAGGAGCAAACAGAGTTTCGCGAGAAACGATTATTATTCGGATCCCGATGATCCGAGGCAGCAACGGTCACTGGCCGTAAAATCATTTCGCAGCCAACTTGTATAAATACTAGGTGAAAAATATAACTTGGAAAACACGATCACTGGTGAAGTCTAATTTAAAAGATACTCACGCTTCCACTTCTGTATGAACGAGTTCGCCCTTTGTCCGGCTCAAGTGAAAGTTTTTTTCGGCGTCCATTTTGTCGCGCCTTGAATTAATCGAGTGTATATCGGAGACGAATGTGCCGCTACAGAATTTCTTTCGGTCCATTGATTCTTCTCGCGAATTGTCAACGAAACACGATCACGACGTTGTCTGCGATTTATTTTTGTCGTTTATCCGTTTACTCGCGTTGACAACGGTGAAAGTGACCGTTCGCGAGGGTTTAAGCCAAATGATTTTTAATCATAGTCTCGTAACAATTTCTCTTTAGACGGACCCAACGTAATTCAAGCGATCGATGGATGATGAACAAGCTATCTTAGCGACGGACATTTTTTACGATATTTTGTAAGAGTAAGATTTAGGCAGCGATAGAATATCCACGTCACGCAGAACCCGAAAACAAGAGTACGGTACTTACATGATGTGTATGTGTATTTGTACGTACATACAATGTCGTCACACAGAATGCAGAACCTACAATTGTCCAACACGAGAATCTTCGAAACCCTTGGTAATCCGTAGTGAACGAAATCTACGTAGACGACCTGAGAAGCTGATCTCGTCGGCTTGACACTTCAGTTTAGACGACCTTTAGCCGCTTCCGGTCCGTTCTTTCTTTCGATGTTATCGTGTAGCGTACGAATCTTGTAACGTCCGAAAATAGCGCGCTGAATTTATTAAAAGAGGAAAAAAAATGAGTAACGATTTAAAAAAAAGGGAGAAAAAACGTTGTAGCTTAAAATCGACAGCGATTCGGGAATATGTAAATCTCCGTAGTGTCTCCTAAAAACGATGTAGAACTTTCAAATCACTCGAGGGAGAGAGAGAGAGAGAGAGAGAAAGAGAGAGAGAGAGAAAAGAGAGAGAGAGAGGCTCGATCGATATCTTTACAGATCAGCAAGCAAGACGAGGAAACTTTAATCGTGTCTGAATGGGACAAAATGAAAAAGAGAAAACCGTAAATTCTAGAAAACGACGACGACGCGATGACAGAGACGAATGCGTTCGCGTAAGGTAAGTGGTAGAAAAAAAACGCTGAAAGTCCAATCGGGAACACAATCGAATTATCTGCAGAGTAAAAAGAAAGAAAGACGAATAATCTACGTGACGTTAAGCTAGAAAAAGGGAGGAGGCGAGAGTCAAGGCAGGAAGCAAGGGTGAACCTTTTTAGTGTGTTCGAGCGCGTGTGTGTTCGTTCTACAGGGGCGCGAATTGATCTTTAATTGCGTGGGTGTTGATATATTGGTATGCACCGTGTGTGTGCACACACGTGAGAACGTTGTTGATTAGCCGCTTGATGGCGTCGTGACGATCGACGCCCTCCTTTGAACGCAACCCAATATGGTTGGAAGGTCCAAAACGAGAACGAAGCATCGACGAGTGGACATTTGTTGGAAATTGGCTATAAATTCGAACGAACTTGTTCTTTATTAACCCCTTACCGCAGGGAATTTTAATTTGATAAATAGTCATACGAATCAGTTACATAAATTCTAATATTTCTTTATATTTCTGAGTCATTGAAATCAAGTACCCATATATGGGAGTGGATGCGGTAAGGGATTTATATTCGACGATAGTAATGGGATTTAAACCGTCTCGAGACAATTTCAGGCGTTAGAAACGAAACGAACTATCATTTGAGTTTTTGCAAACATTATAAATTCATTTGTTTAAAAGCATTCAAGCAAGAATATCGTGGTCCCATCGTTATTTCAGAGTTCGAAACGGATCTGTCGTCGATGCGGACAGTCTCGGTACGCTTAGGGAATATCGCGAAACGCCTGTCCTTGTATCGAGCCTTAAGGCTTTCGCAATAATAATTGTTGGCCGCGATATAATGTGGTTTTGAAAGTATATATACGGAAGAAAGAGAGAGAGAGAAAGTGAAGAGCGACGCCAAGATTGCGCGAACGCCATTGTAGGTTTGACTCGATGATCGTGACTCTGTCTTATATTCGTGGATACGAACTGATTGACACATTGTAGCAATTTTATTTTTTTGTCTGTCCGAATGTTAACCCTTTGCATTCCATTGGTTCTGCGACGGCGACATACAGTGACTCACACATTCGTTCACAGACTTCTGAAATAACAATTAACTGTCAAAACTGTTATGCAATTTATACTTATATATTCTCCTTATCATAATTTTTATCAAATTTGACCAAATACAGGTGACAGCCATTTGCGAACAAACTTATGAATCACTGTAAACAACATCGCAATATGCAATGTTTGTTTATCAAAATACAAACCAAATCAACGAATGAACTTTAAATTATGACCACTCGCCAATCTTTATTCGAAAAGCACCGTTTATGCATTTCAAAAGTGACACAGCAAAGATTCTTGTAGTCTTTACTCATTTATAATATAAGTGTCTTGGAGTGTAAAGGGTTAAGATTCTATAGCTAGCCAGAACAGACAATGGCTAGGATGGTTGTTTCAAACGAATTAATTTACTTTAGACCGTTCAAGTTTAGAGAAGAACCAGCAGCTAGGCGTACGAATCTTTGAAAATCTAACCACCCATGTTCATAGTTTATATGTATACACAATCTCTTTTGTAATCTTCGGGTGAAAGGAGCCATCAGTGACGTTGATGTTCGCGATCGGTGGATCGCTTGTTTTGTCACGCCGTACAATAGGTACATATAATGACTTATTTTTTTCAAATCAGTCTACGAGTAAATTTGAAGCTCCCTTTTTAAAATTCTTCCTAATGAAATTCTCTATCGATCTGTCCAGCCTAAATTTTCAATTTCGTCGCTCACTTGTTTATATTTAGCGAAGCATACAGATTTTTAAAATGATCAGTATCTGTGGGC
This sequence comes from Dufourea novaeangliae, assembly GCF_001272555.1. Lineage (NCBI taxonomy): Eukaryota > Metazoa > Arthropoda > Insecta > Hymenoptera > Halictidae > Dufourea > Dufourea novaeangliae. Next base: position 1,723,370 of record NW_015373937.1, read on the forward strand.
TTTTTTAAAGTCACATTTTCGAAATTCAAAATGGAGAATCCAATATAGCGAATCGAAATTTCAGAAAATGAGCTTATTTGGAAGAAACTTAGTATGTATTGATTTTCATAGACTGATTTGAAAAAAATTAGTCATTATACATATATCACTGTGCGCTGCCCGCGCCGTCCCAATAAATGTAAAATAAACGATTGTCGGCTCGAATCAACCGGCGTCGCCCCGAGGATGAAGTCCCACCACCGCCCCTGCGCGCCTGTCGAAAATTCGAAAATCGTATCTAGGACGCGCGAGAATTGAAACTGCGGGCTAGGTGTATCGTGTCCTCGGTGAATTTGTTTCTTTTTTGCGTCTGGTTCGTTGGATCAAAGGTTTTCCCCTATGTATATTGTCTATTATTATTGTTCCCTCGCAAAGTTGGTCTTGATATCGAATTGGAAAAAAAAATGGGGAGAGATTAAAGCAGAAGGTGATTCGAGTCGAGAAGTCGAGGCCAATCCGCGATCTGTTCGTTTTTCTCAAGCGAATTTTATTTCATTGTTGTTGCACTATACGGAGAATTATTGGATTGTACGAATGCAGTGAGGAGAAGAGATAGAAAGAAAGAATGTAAATGTATGCGTGTTATTTAGGAAGAAACGTGACATGGAGGAGTTGTATCGGTCGCGTCGTTATTGTTCGTATTAACAATTTCTCTAATTGTAACGAGTGTTACAGATGAAAGGAGAAAACTGAAGCGAGCCTGTGTGTGTGTGTAAGATAATGAGAGAAAGATATAAAATACGAGAGAAATGGGTGACAAAAGGAAAACAGATTACGTATTCCGGTTCAAGTGTTGTGTGTGCGAGCTGCGGTTGTAGGGAGATGGAATTGAGGCGATTAATTAACGAGATGTTGTAAATTGTTCTATAGCAAAAATGAAAAGTGCTACGGCCGTGGCACCGCGCTCCCTGGGAGTTCCTCGACGACGCGTCTCGTTGGTCTATCCCCCGAAAGTAATGGAGGAACAGAAATAAATTGGAAATCGATTTTTTTGTTTCGTCGACGACTCTCGACGGGCGCGATGCTCTGATCGTTTCGATGTTGATATGTCAATGCTGTGATGTTATCCTTTGAAACTTAAAACGAAAAAAAAGTATATTTCCCCCAACCCCCCACCTCCTTTTCCCTAGACACGACTCCCTATTCCGACCTCCCTTTCCCCAAGACGATGAAAAGTGTCCCGTGAACGATACCCCTTTTTCCTTGGAAAATGAATATTTCTATTACTGTAACACTCCGCATAGCCCTTACAAAATAGCTAGATTCTAATCGTATTTAATGTAAAGTTTATTATTGTTACATCTCAGTGATTCTCTCCTCTATCAGTGATCTCACGGAGAGAACGACGTGCCGTCGACACGTTCACGCTCGGAACAAAGAAAGAGCGGGGGGGGGGGAGACAGAAAGAGAATGAGAGTGAAAGTGAGAGAGAGTGAGGTAGAGAGATTAAAAAATTTCAGGGATGAGACAGCCGAAGGTTTGAAAGTAACGCGATCCGATAATAATCGACCAACTGTAGAATCGCTCGTTTCTCTCCGATACGTCACTGGTGCCCAAAATTCCTACATTTGTCGCATTTGTAAATAAAATTTTTATCATCACACGGAAACCGCCCTCTTTCCTCGATTTCAGTCTAATAAGCATCCTCTCTAGGTAGGTAGGATACAATTCGAAGATATTGATTCCGTTTTTCAATTATTAGTGAAGAAGTTCCATTTTTGTGTATTCATAGGTAGACGGTGATCGAAATGAAATAGACGACGCTCAGCCACGTGAAACGATACTTCCTTCTGTGAACTATAAACGACGATACAAAAGGATATTTACAATCTACGGTGTCGTATTAGAATAATACAAGGTTCATTGTACTTGTTACAGTTGCTGGTAAGCCACGGCGATCTTATGACGTTCTTCGCGCGTGACAAATTCGTGAATAATCGATGAAAATTATTTCCGACGGCTCGTTTTCTTGCGAAGTTGAATCTACGGGGCTTTTTTATACATACGTATCATACCGATTCTTTGGCAATGGATCCAACTTTCACCCCTGACAAAAACGTAAACGAACGAGGCAGAAAACGTTCCGATACTTATTTAAAATGAATCGTAAAAAAATATAACACGTTCGAATGCCATGCGAGAACAGTAAAAAAATCGTCGATTATAAACGAATGAAACTGAACGACGTGTCACATACACAACTGTTAAGGTTTGTATCCGTAATTGACCACACGTTTAATTGCCAAAGTCATCGAATACTCGTCACTTACACTCGATCCCTATTTACACGAGCTCGAATCCTGTTTAATCGGATTGCACGACGAAATTTCCATAACAGGATCCGGATAATAACTTAAACATCCAAGCTCTGTCCCTCTTAGACACTTTACAGTTATTATAAATAAATAATAAACGCGTTTTACGGCGTTTTCGAGTAAATGCAGTTTCTATAAATACACATTTAATCCTTCTGAACTGACTTGAACTGTACCCGCCGATATATGCGATCTTCTTTAAATATTAATTGTTACCAATTCTTCAAGGCATCATTATTATATGACAAACTCGATTAAATATTCGTGTGATGTAGTTTAAACTAATCAAGAAGGATCAATCTCAAAGAACGACTATAAATCGTTCTCTAACTGTATTTCGACTCTCTTAAAATATCTTTCTATGATAACGTAGAACATTAACACATATGTATTACGTCTGAATGCATTATATGTATAATGTATACCTAATATTCCGTACGTCTACCTTTGGTACAATTTTTCTCGCTGTTGACTATAATCGTTAAATTTTCTTTGTTCTGTCTTACCGACGCGACACCAGTCGAGACACAGAAATCCATGCTTCGTCGGTATGCTCGTTCGTCAGGCGAACAGCTGCAACAATAAATAATCTCGATCTTCGACATCCGTCGGCGAACACCCTCGAATGTACTTTCGGCAGTGTAATTGCCATTAGTGTACCGTCAAATACTGTCCAACGCGTTGAAACAACGGTAACACCTAACACTCCACAGAACAACTCGTCCCTTTACGAATAAGCACGAATGGTTGCCGCCTATTAAACAGGTTTAAACCTTAAATTAATAAGGTTCGAACCTTATATGAACAAATAATTCTCGTAGTCCGCGTAAGACGACGCCGTGACGTGTTTTGAGGTGATCGGTGTAGACGGTACACTTTGAGCCAATTGTTGGATCCGTGACATTTGCACTTGGGGCAGCTGGGTTGCGTGGGGAACAACAATTCTTGGTTGTTGGTTCAACGAGCCCAGCGACAGATGATGATTGTCAACTTTGTGGATATTGTTGTTGTTGTTGTTGTGGTTGTTGTTGTTGTTGTTGTTGTTGATCGACGGTGCGTCCTTGTGGTACAACGACATACGGTTGTTGTCGTGGGGCTGACTATAGTGAGCTGGATGGCTTCCGTGGAGGTTCAGTCTTGACATCGCCACGCTGATGCTCGAGTCGGACGCCCACATGCTCTGCGAACAGTACGATTGTGTAACGAATTTGACTTTCTATTATATTCTTATGAATAATGCCTGACGACGAGTAAGGGTGACGCACATCGGCGAGATGCGCTCGTTCCTAATTACGTTTGATCGTTGTTGGAGGAGATCCAACTCGAAGAATGTCTTTGTTCGCACGGCGTGAAAAAGATTTCGGTATCTTGTTTAGCTTCTTGTTAATTGTCAGCAATCGATTGTTTGTGTTTTCTATGCGAAACAATCGCGAAACATCGAAAGGATGGAACCACTCACTTTTCGTCTGTGTGGATTGTAGTCAGGATTGCGCCTTATACGAAGATGGCGGTCAACGCTTGTCCATCGTTGCGTGACCTTAAGGGGTGAATCGTCCGGGTGCAATTTCCTTTGGTACTCCTCGCCTTCGCAGACCTCGTAGAGAGAGAACTGTTCGACACGTTCCTTCGAGCTGTAGCAACTCAACAGCATCTGGATGAGCTCGTCTACGGTGGTCTGCTCGGAGACCAACAGGCTCTTGTACTTGGACTGCAAACGGGAAATTAATAATCAGAACCTCCTTTCGAGTGAATCATTCTTTTCTATGAAAACTTGACAGATAATAGTTAAATTAATATATATATTAATTTACTATATATATTAAAGATACTGTATCGCCCATCACTGATACGTAGACTGCGGCTGTTTATGCATAGTATAGGAAATTTTAATATGCAAAATATAGTAAAATAAAGAATTCAATAAACCTTGCTAATATGTAGGTACACATATATTATTATCAACATAAGACACAGAGTGCAGGAAATAAATTTCTGCCTCAAATTTGTGTCTATAAATTATTACCTAAATTTATAATTTTTCATAAGCATCCACAGTCTACTAATAAGAGTAGGCACGTAGAAGGATGAACAGATCAGAAATATATTGAGTAGAGCAAATTAGAACCTAATAGGATGGAAGGTAACAAGTTCGCGAATTAGATGGCTAGAGCGATCCACGAGGAGACGAAATGTTTGAAAGGGACTTAAACGCTTGACTTACCCCGGACATGAGCGCGCTGTCGTATATTTTCACAAGTCCGCCGCGGCGTGTCTGCAACGAGAATCTGCAACGCAAGAAAACATCCGTGAATCCTGGATATCTTGGGGGTGTCGGTGGAGCTCAAAGGGAATCGGGGGAACACTACTTCTACGTAAAAACACCGGGCTCCGGGTTCTAGTCAAACACCGGCCGTCTACGTAACGTATACCTTCGCCGGAAGTCTCGAGCTACCAAGAAAACATCGGTTGTGACTTCGAGGCCTTCTGTCGCGCGACAGTAGCTTCGACACTTCGTCCCCAAACATTTGTTCATTGTGTATTTGTTCTTTCCGGTGTGATATCTAAACGAGCGTTTCCCTTCTTTATGGAATATTCAGAATCTATTTTTACTTAACCCTATCATTCCCAAATTATTTAAGAATTATGAAAGAAAATCCATTTTTACAAGCAGTCCATCAAAGTAATCGGCTATCCAGAGGACAAGGGTTAAAAGTACCATAATTTCAGCAAGTAAGGGAACAAAACCGATGTCCCTTCAGTTTAAGTAAAAATCTCAGCAAATGGAGGGTTTCCCCTCAACTGTTGGCACAAATGAAGGCGTCTCGCGTGGTCGAGCCAGACGACTCGAGGCCAAGAACAAAGGGAATCCCACTCGAAAGGACGTTGCTCGTCGTTGGCTCGTGCTCACCGACCCACAAGAAGTCGCGTTTACGGTCGGTCGCGAGCCCTGAAATTACATCGCGAAGCCAACCGAAACCGAAAAGGGGAAGCGAAAAGAATGCCACGAAGTAGAAGTTCGATCGTACCTAGAATCGCCCCTTGGATGACACGATTGCAAAACGGCTGGCCTTGCGTCCTCGTCTAGAGGCAGAACTGTCCTCACGTTTGGTCTTCTTACGGTGACCTCCATGGTGAGGTAGAACAGCCTGGGATCACGGTGCCTCATTCGGTATTTGTTCAGTAAGTTCTGGACCACCTCGCGGCAAGTCGTCTCGTAGGTGATGCCGAGGGTCTTGTACTCGATGCCTGGCCGCAGGCAGTTCGCGTACACCTTTATGGTCGTCTGAAATGGTGACATATGTCTAGGTTAGGGACATGTCATTCATAAAATAATTAAGAGTGTGAGCTATTTTACTACGTCAAATTCAATGAAAGTCTAGCCACTGTTTCTTAATGATAGCTCAACGTAATCCTTGGTTTGAAAGATTAAAAAAATATTTTGGTTGATGCTGATTTGGAGGAGGAAGCATGTTCTAAGAAAGGATTAGATGGGACGTCATATGGAAACAAGAACAGCCCAGGGTGAAAAGGAGAGGAAGGAAGACGACGTCCTGTGCGTCGGAAGAAAAGCAATAAAAAAAAAAATGGTAAAGGCTCAGGAGGCGCGACAAGAGGGCTTGACAATTAGTCCATAATTAACTCGGAGACAGACGTTGGCCACGCGTGCCGCATAAAACGCTATCAACCCCTCAGATACGCCGGCTACAGAGGGGGATGTGCTCACCGAAAATAAACCAGACACCAGATCACCCCGTTCGCAGATGTATGTACGTCACACGTTGGTGTGTATTCATGTGTCAAGATCGCGGCTGCGTTTATGCTTCGGTGGTCCACAACAGTAATAAATACGGAGGTATCGTGTAAAAATGAGTTTTAACGTCTTTATCTATTTTCGAAGATTTTAGACCAGGTGTAGCCATTGATATTTATTTGACATAACGTTTTTACAATTACCCTACAATAGAATCCTAATCTTAGAGAGACCATTGACCACGAATGATTATTAATAATATTGAATAATTTCATTCGTGGTCGATGAGAAAGTCTCAGAGCTTCTACTTACAGACCTCTTTGCTCTAAGATTCTAAGCTCTATGCGATCCAGACTCTGACCTGTCGATAGCCAGATGTTACAAGCCGAAGACTTATATTATGGCTGTCAGACCCATTTGCAACTACCACTCGAAATTTCGAAAACACGTGTAGGTCGATTTTATGACCACAAGCGGAGCTTTATGTCCGACTGTAACGGCCTGCCCCCGAGAGTGTGGAAATGGCCGCAAGCCTCGTACGTGTCCGTACAATGATTTTCACGATGTACTTGCTAAAACCCGATTGATCTCGTTCAGATTTTCGCTAAGCTCCAGCCACGCTGTACTGTCACGTTTCGATGAGAATACGAGGATTATCCTTTCACTGCCGTTTATGACGTCGATATGTCCCTTTTATATTATACTATACGCTCGGATCGTAAGCTAAACTGGACACTTTGAATGAGGATTAATACGGGTTCCTCTTTCGACGAACGTTTGTCCTCTGCCAATTACGGGACTTCTCGTTGGTGTACCCAAACGTGTTCTAATTCTTCTTAATTCGAGTAAATATTAAATGATCCTGAATCTATGAATACTTTTAATTGATTATTGTTTACATTGAATAGCTTGAGTACTCTGAGTGGTTCGTTTGAGCAGATTGTTTGAGATAGTGTCTAATAAACATTAGGTACATTAATGCCTTAATATTTATATTAATATACAGGGTGATTAACAAAAAAGAGTTCATAACTTCTAGGATAGGGTATACAAATTCTATAAAAATCCGCGAACCTTCCCACGCAACGTGGCTTATCTCTGACTTCGATTCGTTCTCGATACCCCTTCGCTATAATCGATTCCGGCGCCAGAGTTCCTATTTGCGTTCCAACTAAACAAACATCAAGGTTCTTACACGGCTGTCGGCGTCGAATTCCTGGTGGCGTTTTACGAGAACCGAGAATCGATAGGCTCTGAGTTCCAACGAGTGCTGGCCTCTCCAACAAAAGCGTATACATATACCTACCGTGCACGTTGGCTCGCCTAAACACCCGCCCCGTTCAAATACACACGATTTTCATGTGGTTTCTGAATTTCCGCGGGAGGAAACAGCGCCTCGTTGGCGCTACGTGGTTTCTGATTCATCGCTGGAATTCCAGTACACTTAAAAATGCGGTTCCAAGCGGAATTCCCAGGTGTTGCTGCAACGAGAATCCGATCGCCGTTGTTTTTGCCGTGTTGGTTACGAAAGCTGCACTTCTTGCCCGAAGAATCGGAATTCCCTCAGCGGGATCGATCGAAGCTTTACCGAAATTATCCTGGTTCCCTATACACTATGTATACAGGGTGGACCTCGAAACGTGATCAGCTTAGATTATTCTACTGTCATAAATAAAATTATTTATAAGGTTATTATACCTCATAAATAAAACTAAGAAGTATCTTAACTGTTTACACCTGTGTATTGCAGCTGATGGACACCATTTTGAAGGTAAATGATATTTTCTTGATGTTTCTTTGGTTTAGATAAACAAAATTATTTGTTATCGTAATGCTCGCTAAAAGATCTGAAACCAGTCGCAAATTGGACATTCGTCTTGGAAAAGGTTTTTGTCTAGACAGTACAGAGGAACTCGTGCATTCTCGACGAACACGAGGGACACAAATGACGACTGAGAAACGGTCCAGGAAAGATACCGTTCCAACGGGGCGGTCAATCGCCGGTTTCCCCCATGGCGGTGGCGGCTAATCAAAGAGAAAATAATGCGGAAGGGAGGAAAAACCCCGATGAGGAGCGGGTACAAGTGTCAAACGGAGATCTGTGGCTCGTCAGCCGCGACTACGGATAGATGCCACCCCGTTACGAGACATCAATATCTTCCAGCCGGCGATGCGCTATGAACCGAAATACACATTGGGATATTTCTGTTCCAAAGAGGTGCTCGTTCCGGTTAAAAGTATCCTCGCGTTCGGTTTCGATCGTGGTCGAGTTCGAAACCCTTTCAACCCTATGACCACTGACAAATTCGATGACTTAATGAACAAGCGTGCAACCATACCATCCCATTCGAATGGCCATTTTATGACTCTTGGAAGTGTAATTTTTCGAAAGTTAAACGATATTATTATTACAGAAAATTCTGATTACGTCTCAACTTAAACAAGAATAGAAGATCTAGTGATTTCCTTGTGTTTCCAAGTGTAAGTACTAAGGAAGAAATGTGGGGTTGTATAATTGAGGTACACCTTTTTTTACAATCTGCAACGAAAAAACTCAACAATCCCTCACACCCGCGTCAGAAGCCATTAAACCTCGTCTGTAAACGAACGTTCTAATGGGGAAGTTAACAACCAGGAATTCGAAGGAGAGGAAGTCCTCCCGAAAATCCGGGGTAATCTGGCGTATCGAGTGTGCGAGATGTAAAAAAATCAAGGGTAGGAGGAGAAGTCGTGGAAGGGCAGCCAAACGGAATGGAAGTCGCCATATGCAGGCGGAGAGTGTCTTGTAATGAGGGGTGTCGGTTTTAAGGGGAATTTCGTATAAAGCCCCATAAAACACACACGGTCGTGCTTCGAAGAATGCGCGTCTAGGGGCACTTTCGGGTTTTCGGGCAGTGTAATCACTGTTGGAATAAAGTTTCTTCCGACATATAGAGTAAGTGTACCAATTACTGCCATCTTAAGAGTGCTGCGTAATTTTACTTAATCATTTTACGTATTGTTAAACCTAAAAATCGTCTCTGTACACGATTCTTTATACGTTACGTTTTTATTAAGTAAAATAAGTAAAGTCGCAGTATCAGGGACACTGGCAGTAAACGGGACATTTACCATAGTACCTTTATTGAAGAATCCAGTGGCGCGAATCTACGCGTTTCACTCCCGTTGATTTATTCCCGGTCTAAAAATAACGCTCTGGTATCGCGCTGGGCTTATCGTTATCAACCGGCTCGAGTAAGAACAGCAAACTCCCCCAGAGACTCGTCGACACTCGGTAGATCGAGTATCCCCATTTCGAAGCAAGGTAAACGACACCTTTCAACGGAAACGCTATTGGACAACCTTGCCTCTTTTCTAATTAACGAAACGTTCGACTCGCGAGTGGCTGCTTAATTAACCATGTCCGACGGTATAAATTCGAATTAACCTATGCACGTGGAAACGTCGGAAGAATATTTAATATTTACGATCCGAAGTCCGATACCACGAGTAATTCTGAAAGGAAGCAATAAAAGTAGTAGTAAACCTGAACTTTATAGTCTGTATTCCACGAGAGAAAGTTCAACATTACATATTGTGTTTCAGGATGAGGTGTAAATCTAGGCGAAAGAGGGTTGCCATTATCCATTCACTCGATAACGATCCGTTTCTAGGTTATGTTTACTAACATTTTCTTTGTTCTTCGGGACTATTTAACGTTTCTACTTGAGGCTATTAATTAAATTAAAGGATACAGTTCTGCAACGAAGTTGATCAATGGAGTGAATTTGGATATAAATAGGTGATAGAGTTTCCCTCGTGCAGAGAATTTCTATCTGAAAAAGTGAGACTCCGACTGTTTCGCAACCGTTCCATTCAGGTCGAAAAGAGCCGGGCGATCTTCCGGAATCCGGAAACGGCAAGGGATTATGAGAACCGGCGTGCTTTATAATTAGAGCGCGAACCAAATCGTGCTACGGGGCTTGAAGATAGTCTACAGTACTCTAGACTCTAGAGTAGCGTTTCTTCTGACTGCATATCTTACGCCAATAGAGCCAGTCAACGCATAATAATATACAGTTTTCTAGTTTTTGTCGCTAGTTTAAACGATATGTCCTTGCATTCATTCTGTTGCCGCAAGCTTCGTCTATAAACGTCGTGAAGGGGATGGTGTATTTTCTTCATCCCTGAACATCGATAATCATTATCATATTCGAATGATTATTTTTACTTTCTATATACAAAATGTTACAAGAAGAAAAAGTAGCGGCTTGATTTCTACATTTCTCCCGTCGTTCATATAGGAGGTGTCGATCAATTTTCATGCGAAGCCACGCAGACGGTGCACGACCTCGGTTTGAATGGTCGCAGTATCAGCCAGTCCCAAGTAGGACCCTCCGCATAATAAATTCCTTATCCCAGAAGTCCATTGAATCTTGAACGACCGTCCTCCTTACCCCTTTCCTTGCCTGGCACGTGCTTTCCGATTCTCTCAGCTGCCATATTTTTTCCCTCCGACGGTGGGGTCTTCAGGTGGCTGTTCGAGCACGTGTCCCCTCTCTGATTTCCGGCCAAAAAAAGGAAAAGATCGTGGAGACGCTTAGAACAAAAACTCGGCTCCCGAACAGGAGGAATCCGTGATGTTCCCCTCCTTCGTTCTTCCCTTCCCCTCTCTGAAGCCCGTGAAATCTTTGTTCCACACCGGTGTTCTAACTACCCGCGGAAATGAAGTTCACATGGCCTTGTTCTTAACTTTGTTGAATTTACTTGATACGCAAAAAGAAAAGTTTTCGTGATTCACCGAAGATTTGGAAACGTGGAACTTGATCCTGCTTGAAGATTGATCCTTCTTCGGATTACTCGATATTCTCGGATCGTGTTGATGGAATTAGTTGAAAATTTATGTGGTCCTCTATTATTTCATCGAGCATCGAAGCGTTGCAAAGCAAATCCGTTTGCACTTTCCAGTTCCAGAATTAATGGTCCTAGAAAATCATCTAAATTTGAAAATCAGAGTAGGGGTTAAATTTCCCGAAGTGCGACAAAATTCTGAAGTCTGGTTTCTCGAACAGCAAAAGAGCTGCGTTGGATGAAAAACAGCTACTCCGAAACGTTTCGAATGTCCTGGATGAACACGCGAATGCAACAAAGGCATCGCTGAGCAGGTATAATCCGAGCTGTCACACGACTATGTACGCTCGAAAGACTTGGCGCATCGTTTCACCGGGTGTCATCAGTGCACGCGTAGTCAACTATAATTAAACATTATAGATATCGTATTCTATCTATCTTATATGTATATCGATGCATTGGTTGATCGTTTCGATTCTCTTGCTGGAACATTCGTAACCCTTTCTTCGACGAACTGGAAACTTGGGAACTTGGAAACTTTGTAAAATAATTATTTATGTCATAAACCCCATATTTCCAGCAACACTCGAACCTCGTGATCCTCAAAAACCTTACGTTTCAGCTTGTAAAACAGAAAACTCGTCGAAACAGGGAACGATCTGTTTCGATCAGGAACACAATCGACCACTCTCTCCAGGTTCTCCGAGTCCCACGCGGATCGCGCACTGCTACTTTCGGGACCGTCCTGCGATCCAGGACGATCTATGGCACACGTAGTACGGACGATTTGATTCGATGAGAAATCACGGGGCTCCCAGTTTCCTGCGTGTTCTTACTTTCGCGCCGGCACTTTCCCGCCGCGAGACAATGCGCGCCACGAAAGCCTGGGAAGCTTAATTGTTACCGAATGAAGCACACTTCGCACGCTCGATGGAAACTTACAGCAGTCCGGGGCCAGCCGAGTGGGAGGACCTGCTTCTGCGACTCCTGACGCCTTTTGTGCTCGGCTGCAAAATGTCGCACGACCCGGTTTACATAACTTCGAGCGATCTGTAACGGGAATCGAGAATTGGACAACCGGCGAATTCATTTAGTGATCCAGAAACAGTCGTTGAAATTCGTCGATACTCCCTTAATTCACCCCATCAGTTTCATATAACACTCTGACTCTGTAGTGGTTTATAGAACCATCGAAAGCTCTGGATCTTTAAAAAATATTAAGGTTCTTCAGTGATATCCTGAGAAGAGTCAGAAATTTTCAGGAGCATTTCAAGGACCACCGAAGCAAAGAGTAAAAGTTTCCTTACTGTCAGTAATCTATGAAGGGCTACTGAGAAGTCCTTGATGATTCTAACTAAGACCAAAGATGGTTAAGAAGTACCCACTAGAAGAGGGTGATTTTCAAGATTCACCGGAAAATACAGAAGAATGTTTCCAGTCGTCCTGGAAGGACAGGAAAATCACAACAGACCCTAAAATAGGATTCGTACTGAACGTCAAGGGGATTGAATATAACTACATTTTTTATACGAACAACCTATGAAAATTAAGTACTGAAATTATAGTAGTAGATTTAAATTACCACATTTCTATTTTCTTCAACTTTATTAATCACATTTCATGAATGAACGATCCGCTCTATCGGGCGAGGTTACACGCGTGTTGCAATTCGAAGAAAAATATGGTACCGCACGAGTTGCACAAAGATAACAGTCCTACTATTTTCTTCTGTCTGAAGATGATACGAAAAGTGATGCCGGTACAAGCGGCGCCGTTTTATCGTCGCCGCGCGAATTTCCACAACCCCTTTTTGCTAAAAAAAAGAAAAAAGGGTACCACGTTAAATCGAGCGTGTCGAGGTCAACCACGATCATCTGAACCCAGTCGTCGTGGGTCAGGAATTCCACGCGCGGGTCAATCACTGTCATCAACCGAGCGAAGCATTTCGTACGATTGTCCGACCACGATTACGCCTCGCCTCTGTGCGCTTCGCGATTTTTTTTGTCCGAGCTTTTAGCGGATAAACTTTCGACACGCGACTTATGGTCTTGAAACTTGAAACTCTTCGTGATAACCATAATTTCAGTCTCGAAAAGGAAACAGCGCATTCTTCGTGGCATTAACTTGGAGCAAAAGAGGATGAAAGGAAAAGAAATGCTTCTTTTTAACGTGCGTCTGGACGATGTACAACAAAGGGCAACGGATCCGTTTACGGAGGTATGCAAACGAGCAGTGATTAAATAATAGAAGAAATTGAGTTTACAAAGAGCCACGTCTCGTCGCGATCGTAATCACCCTGTCAATCAACTGTTCTCCTTGGCCATGGCCAGTGCACGCTTCGAGTAACATTGTTTCTAGATCGCTGCATCCCCATTTTAATTAGAATCGGTGTAATCCGGTGCAATAGAGACGATAATTAATGCCTCGTTACGAACGATTATTAAGTATAAAATCATTGATTCCGCGCACCGCTTACGGTGTAATCGAGCGATTCCATTAAGAGTCTCGAGACTTTCGTGGAAATCGAACTGTAGAAAGTACGCTGATCGGAACCGTGTGCACTCGATGAACCGTCCCCGCTGAACGCCCGACGCTAATTATCCTTATCAGGAATCGCTAGCAAGTAGAACACGTGCTGAGAGTACACTTTTATTCGAAGCATAATTTCTAGTCCAAACGAAATGGAATACTCTCGCAACGGAATATTTAAAATCGCAACTAAATGTTATACCTAAAGGCATTAAGCTTTTGTGATCGGTGCCTTTAAAATTTGTTGTCAAAGATCGGTGTCGCCGCTGTGGCGGCATAATCTTTTTCTCTGAGTATGTACACTAAAAACCAAATAAGACCATAACTGCGAAATGACGAATTTCGGTCTTGTTTGCGCATATTCCTCTCGGTTACCTTAGTTACCAACGTCTTAAACAATTGAGTATCATTATGCCTCGTGTAAAATCATACATCCAGTGACTCTGAAGTACAAACGTGCCAATTTATAAGTATTCATATCTTGCGAAATACTTCATTATATCACCCGGTGTATGACAAATTTTATCGCCCATGTTAGAGAGAGACCTCTGGTGCTCATTCCAGCTGCGCGAACCAGTTATGGTCTTATATGGTTTTCAGTGTACATGTATTATTTTACGATCGAAAGGTGTTGTAAATATTTATTACTTGCTTCGACTAGTTCGTTGTGCCACCAGAGAAATGGCCCCAATCAGATTTTAGGGTTAGAACTACGTTAATAACTTTCGTAGCTCCAATTTCTCCAAGCCAAATTACAAGGATCGCATTACGAAACTTACACGGCCCAACTCAGCCCACCTAGCCGTCAGGGAATAATGAAAGATCAACAGCTGCCAGTCGCAAGACTATCCAGCCCAGGGAGATGCAACTCATCCACCACCGTAGTCCTAGCCGTGCAATTATTTGCGGAGGACCACACAGAAGGAGGAGGCGGTTCTCAAATTCACCCCGGACGATCGTGTCCGTTCCTTACGACGTCCAAGTGGCCGACAATTGACACCCATTTCCGGCCCCTCTCCACAAAAGAAGCGACGATGGAGACGGCTACTACGAAGAATATGGGGCGCGTGCCCTCATCGTAGGATCGCGTGCCCTCTTTCACGTACGTGCACGCACCGCCCACGTCCAGCTTCTTCGTCTTCCTCCGCAATATGTTCTCCCGGAACATAATACGGTCATGCTGGAAAGCTTCCTTCCTGCGCCCAAGTCCTCTTCTCTCCAGGCCATATGGCACCAAGCCGCCACGAAGGCTTCCAGGCACGAGACGAAAGCAAAACTGGACGAGATGCACCGAAGAGCCCGGGTGCATGAACGACACGATGATTCGCTCGGCGATGATCGTGCAGACACGTCTGCGCGATGTCTAGCCGGTCGATGCATTCTCTGACCGAGACTCGGCATTAGGAACATTAAAGCTGATGAAGATGCTTTACCTCGTGGATACACATTTTGTTGTGTGTGTAATGTTGAATATTTATCTTGGTATCTTGGTGTCTTTGTACCTTGATAACTTGACGTCTTAAAGAAATTTTCTTCTTTTAATTCGGAATTGTTCATCTTCGACACAGTGTATTCCTTAAGTATTGTTGAGATTGTAGTTAAGGTCGAAGTTTTATAGGTCGCGTGTATGATGACCGACGTACGATATATCTGTGCAAAGAGGGTAAAGAACATTGATTCCAACAAAAGTCCTTAGGAACTTATTAACGAACAAGATGATTAGACGCCGGTTTGCGATTGCACGTGGGTTCCTAAACATTAATTTGCGGACAGAAGGAAGGTCTAGAGATGTGGAAACACGTTCCTCCAATCCCGTCGCAGTAATTTTTTGGTTCAGTGGCCACGCAATGGAAATAATGACGCACGTTGAATCCGATAATCGCGTTATGCAACGGGCTACAACGGAAACACGCTTATATTAGCCGAGTCGACGGTGTTTCACGAGGCATAACAAGCATGAAAATAGTTACATTTTCAAAAAAAATCATTCTCATCCATTCCTCTTGGAATCTTCACAATTACATAAACAATGAGGATCTTGACAATTTTCAGTGGGTGTTGAGAGCTCTACAGCTTGACACTCTAGCGGCCACTGGTCACGAAATCCCAGAAACTGTTTACACAGGCTCGAGGGTACGACAGAGGAAAACTGACAGACGGCTGTTCGATCTCCACTTTTCTATTTTCTCGAAGCAACTTTGAGTGGCCCACGGACAAGTACTCGCCTCCTGTTTACGGTAGCCGAGTGGTCGCGTGTGTCTACTTCGAAAGATGAAGCCCTCTCGGTCGAAGGAGTTACGGCGGGCTCCTGGCTTCAGCAAGCGAGCCACTCGAGGCTTCCAATTAAACCATGCTCGCGCGCCGTAAAGAAAGAAAGAAACCGTCTCTGTTGTGTGGAATTCTCCGAAGGAAAAGGAACTCCGTTGCTAGATAAAGATCGCAATTAAGAATGGAACTGCTTCCCCAGATTTTCTCGGGCAACCTTTCGACTCGGTGAAAACTGGCCCAGTAAACTTTTCAATCCACTGTTTTTGATCCTCTTCCGTTTCCACTTAGGCTCGAATTAAAAATCGTGTGGACTCGAAGAATATCGCCTTAACGACCGGATAGAAATTAAAGCGTGAAGCTGCCGCGGAAAAGTCGCTTGAAACGCAGACGTTGACACTGTAATGCGGTCTCACCTGGGCAAGAATGACGTCTAACTGTGCCCGATCACGTGTGCCGCTGTAGGAGCTCGCCTGCGAAACAGCTTGCGGCACGACCTTATGGTTATCCTTCTTTTACGGTGGTTAATTGCACCGTACGACACTATAGTTAACTTTCGTATTAACTTTTACTTCTACTTTAATCACAGGCCTTAGGTACTTCTCATCTGTCTTCTGTACAGGTATAATCAGTCGTTTCGAGAAAATTACGTGTTCATTTTCATGGCTGTATGACATTTCTTCATGATATCAAACGATGCTAACGCTAAATTAAACTAAATCGAGCTTTTTAAAAGCTGACCCGATGAATTTCGTGAAACAGAATGCAACAAATCGACTACTTTGTGAACCTTAGAATTATTTTTAAACCCTTTAACATACACGTCACATCAAGAAAATCATATTTTCAAGGGTTTCGTCGTGAAAATGCAGATGAGGTGCACGTATTGGGACTATTTTGGAGTTAACTAATCGCGAGATATCATTTTTTCCCTCGAAAGAGTTGTTTGGGGAAGCGTTAAAAATTGATGTTTCTGAAGGGTGATCTGACCATGAAGATCTTCCGATTGTTTATATTTACCAGTGCTCTCCGATCTACGATATTAAGAGAACAGGAGGTCGGTGACAGACGGTCGCAGGTTCATATAATTGGTCCTTCCTCTGCTGCTGATTGTTTTAAACGAGAACAACTCGACCAACTTTAAGTCCCCCGTTACCACCAACACGCGCGCGATTATTAGCGGGCACACAAACGTCGTGCACGGAACACGCTTGCATCCGGTTCGTGGTCCTCGTCGTGGAAGGGTGACAACACGATTCCACGCTAACTCGAGGTAACTACAATAATTCTAATCTCATTGAGCGGGCGGGGGTGGTCGTCGGTCATTTTCAGTCACGGAAGCCCTCCAAACAAGTCGTTAAAATATAGATTCAACAGCTTTCCCGACAGCTTACCATTTTACGCATCGTATTAATTTCATCGTGACAACGGATCCGTTTTAACGAAGTTATATTTATTGTTTCATAATTCACAAAAGCGAAACAGGCGAGCCAGCACGGATGTTGGAATTATTAAATCTAGAGTATATTAGATCACGGAATTAAATTACTTTTTATTAAATCCTGCACACAGGGTGACTCATTTCAACACGAGTACTTCTAACAACTGTTTAGAATGAAGGCAAAGTCCATATTAATTGAATTTCAGTACCACTTTTTCTAAATACCATTGCAGACCCAGTTCCTGAGCATTTAAGAGTAACTATCGCGATTTTTTTGAACGTATAAGGAGAAAAATGAATAAAACTCAAAAGAATCGAGTAAGTAGTTAATTTCAAAATGGCTGATAATTATTAAGAAATTGCTTGGGATAATTTTTTATCATAATAAACTAATTATGTACATGGTATTTTTACATTAAACTGATTAGGAATTGGGTCTTATATCTTATCCTTTCAAAATTTGAAAATTGTACTCTTTCAGAAAATTGTCTTTTTTTTGTCAGATTTTTGCGTGTCTTGCAATCTTTAGCAATTAAAAAAAATACATGGTATATTACCTGTCGCCAGACTAACGCAAGATTAAGTTTGACACGAAACCTGCTACAAGCAATCTTAGAGTCACGGAAGGGTGCAAAATCAGTATGGCCGACTATATCTTCTCACGTAATCTCAGAGCTGTCTGGGGCCCTTGCGTTTCCCCTCAACCTGGCCCGTAAACTCGCCCTTCGTCTTACCAAAGAACCCGCCGCGGTGCACTCCTGACCACGATTGCTGTAACCGTTGCGATAAGCACGACGAGGGGAGGGTTATCTCGGAACAGAGGTGGTTCTTTTTCATGAATAATGCAAAAGGAGCGCACTCGCCGCGAAATGTATGCACGACGGTTCGAAAGGGAACCGCTCGAAATTCCGTAATACCGTTTTCGTTAATCTTCCTCGTCCGATGTGTATAAAAACGATGAATTTTTGTCCTCTTAACAAGATGTTCTTTATCGACTACCTGAAGCGAGCGTTCCAACGAATGGTAACCGCGAATATTTCGTGCATTTTCGACGATTCTTCTCGGGATGCCGCGATGCTCATTAACGCCAGACAAGATTATTACTTATAGGTCGAAAATAAACGTCCAGCAGGCGGTGACGCTCTGCTTCGTTTAACCCGTCCCGTTGACTTCACTTGACCAAGTGTCAATAAGTCGTACGCTATGTCGAGACCGAAAACCAGCTCGGACTCGGCTTTCTCGAATCTAACGATTCCAAATGAACACAATTGAGTTAAGTAGTGAAAAGGAATCATTTACAGAATCATTACAAAACACATAGGTATACGTGTATATTGTATTTTTAATTTTTGCTGTCCTCGAAAAAGTTGCAATCCATTTAACATGCTATTTAGTAAAAGAAAATAAGTTTTCTTAATCGTTATTCCATTTTTTTATATATCGTTATTGTGTTTTCCCGGCGATTTCTATTTTCGAATCGTCTAATGGCGAATATTATGACCCGTTCGAAGCAACGATTCGTGGGAATTCTATTTTACCCTTTCCAAGGGTCGCAGGTGCAGCCTGCACCTGCCCTTCGATACGCTCGCTATTTCTCGGCCGTTCCGTTCACGTCAACTATACATAGGCTGTCGAACGACATCGATGACGTACGATTTCACCGGTCTATTTCCAGTAGCGCCGTCGTAAAACTAATATTGGTGTGTCGTAACAAGCAACGCCGGTAACATCGACGGGTTCATTGCGCCGGAAGTTTCGTGTTCGTGTTTTAACTCTTTCGTCAGTGCCACGTAGGGAAGCATGGAAATCGCGGTAATACGGTGAAACGACGATAAGAAGCTCTCACCGTCTGTCCTGTGTGTGGGAAATACGTCGACGTTCGTACCGATCGTTATCGTTTTATCATTGTTCAACGGTGATTGATAGTGGACGTCGCGCGCCCCCGTTTTAGATATCCTCTCGTCCATCGACGCCGTCGACTGTGTTTACGTAAATAATCACGTTAAATTCATTTTATCGGGTCCAAAGAACAATGGAAAATTGTTGGTCGTCGTTTCATTTATTGTCAGGGGCGTAAAGCAGTTTAAAAATAGCCTGTCGTATTTAGAACGGTGCGAATATAATAACGCTCTCGATACAGAATAGACCATCTTTTATGTCCTCTGATATGCACGACAATCGTGGGACACCCGTTACATGCCACCAATGAGATACGCCATGGTACTGGCGCCGTGCCTATCATTACGTTGTTTAACTCGTATAATACATCGTAACACGTACGCTATTGCGCGGCCTGTATCACAACCATTTACGCGTTTCAAGCGTGTGTGACAGACCGTGCCGACTATGAATCCGAAGGGGCTTTCTACTTGTTCGTTTACAAAAAAATGGGCCATTTCTCTGTGTCTCGATTCTGTTTCAAGAGAAACAACAACACAGATTACACATACACACTGCTTGGCATAATTATGAAAGCACGTTAAAATTGTCACTTCTTATGCATTGTGGTTAAAATAAAGACTTTTGTTGACATTAAATAGAAACTGATGTTTCCTCGGAAACAAATAGATTACATTTCCTGGAACAAACAGTGGGTCGTTTTTATTTTAACTAGAATATGTACGTAAGGACTTAAAATTTTAGGATGGTTTTATAGTTACGCCATGCAGTGTATCTTATGGACACTTTAGTGTCATTCTTGCAGCTTTTCAAACAAATATTTATCTTTCGCCGTTAACAAAACGTTTTCAGTCCTTTGAACTGAAAAGATTCCGTAATCCAGTCGAGATGAATGTGGCCCCTGTGTCGACGCGTCCCGTCTCTCCCCATAAAAATGCTTCCGACCGTCGTAAAAGCGTAGCACGAGATAAATTAGATAAACCTGTTAATTGTTCTCGTTCAATTAATGCCAGGCTCGACACCCTTGCTTGTAGACTGTAGACGGTATCTTTTGTCACGTGCTCCTGGTTACACACGGTGAAAGCTGTGAACGTTTTCTAATTACCATACAATTAATTAATTATAATAATTAAACTCTCTCTCTGAATTCACCAGAGTCTCCAAGTTTCTTTTTCATTGTTCGATCAAAGGGAATAATTTCTCTTCCTCTCGTCCGGCTTACCGAGGACCGCCTCGCCATCATCGATTCGATCGACGCTTCCGGTTGTCCGTAACCCTTGGCCATCCGGTCAGCTTTTGAACATCAGAAGTGTATTCCCCGGATCAATGGTTCGCATCCTATCCAGCTCATTCATGCGGTTCACCGTCTCCCCCTCTACGCCACGATCCACATTTCTGGTCGATCTGTTTCGTAACACGACGATTGCCTTGTGTCGAGACATTGAGTCACGCTAAGTATCAGCGAACACGGTTCTATTAGAGAGGTCTACTAGTCATCCGGCACAGTCAGATTTTCCATATAAAACATACTTGGAAGACTGAATGGAGATACACTATCAGTCAAAAGTGTGGATTCACGGCTCACAATATGACTATGTAACGTCATTGGAAGATTGAAGAAATTTAGGAGATAAAAGGGTACTCTTTAATACGTAACTCTTTAACGCCTAGTACGATGTATACGTGACATCTAAAAAAATCATATTTCCATTTTTGAGTGACCTAATCGCGAGAAATAATTTTTTCAAATTAACAAACTACATCATATACCTATATGTATCGATCTTATAATTTTGAAACGACTGATTATGCACTATTCAGAAAGTGTTTATTCATTAAAACATAGATAACGATTCCACTCGGGTATTCCACACTTTCGGTTGCGTGTGCGTTTTTCGGGAAACGATCAGTACATGGCATTGTTAATCCACGAACAATTCAGAGACGACGGACAAACACGACTATCAGGAGGACGGTTCTTGATATCGCGGGAAGATATGAAAACCGGGGGATCACGATGAACAGAGCACAAAGGCGGTAAAAGACGGAGGAACTTACTACGACAACGCCCGGTGGAGAGGGAAGTTCACGAAAAGAAAGAGTGAATGGGCGCACTGTGTGCCAGATGGTCGGCTCGCCATCGCGATCTCTGGGCCTGTTTCATCGCTATTTCCCAATGATGAAGGAAGATCTGCGCCGGTAGTGGTTACACTTTACGGGAAACGATAACGTTTTCAGCATGATCGCTGGTCCTGTGTCTTGATAATTAATGAAATTTATTGGTCGATCGTGATGTACGAAAAAGTCACAACGAGGGACAATATAAATTGTCAATTAATAGGAAGAAATTGGAGGTC
Organism: Dufourea novaeangliae; assembly: GCF_001272555.1. Classification (NCBI taxonomy): domain Eukaryota; kingdom Metazoa; phylum Arthropoda; class Insecta; order Hymenoptera; family Halictidae; genus Dufourea; species Dufourea novaeangliae. The sequence continues at coordinate 1,744,796 of NW_015373937.1, forward strand.
AGTTGGAAAGTCTATTATGTTTAGATAGAAATGTTTATTGATTGGATGCTTTCTATTAGGGGTGGGTGGAATCTAATTTTTATAATTCTCGGAACTCGAATCGGAAACTTTGTAAGATTTCGAAACTCAAATTGCAAATATGAAATATTTAGTCCTCAAATATTATTACACAAAACTGAGAGATAAATCTTTGAATTGTTACTATTATTGCATTAGAACTTTATAAATCTTGCTAAAATTCTTGCATAGCAATAATTGTTCTGATTCCTCGATATACCGTTGTCGGTGTCAAGTAGAAATTATTATTAACAAGATGGATGAGTGGTGAACACGCATCGCATGCACGATTTTCACGCGTGTTTCGTAGCAATCCTCTTGATGAAGACGGTTGTCGCGATCCCAGGAAGAGGATAACAAGCCTGTGTACCGGGTAGCAAGCGACGAAAGAAGAATTGTACGTCGCGATGGAAGACGAGATGATTAATTCCTGCGGTCGAGGAGGTAACACGAGACTCTCCCAGACACGGATCATCGAAGTTTTCACCTGACTGTCAGCTCATAAAGCGAAATACCCCGCGAACAGGTTCCCATCGATCCTACGCTTTTTTCTTCTTGCATGCATCGATACTCCAAAGATTATTGCATAAGAATTATTATTCACGGCGATAATTCAAGATAAATCTGAAGTGCATTGACCGAACCTGATACGAAGGATCCAACGGAAAAGTAACACCTCGGTGACCATTCCGAACGTACGATGATCCATAAAGCAACCCTTTGTGAATTGTAAACGCCGAATTGAGTATCGATTGGACGTGTGGTACCAACTGGAATGAAGGAACGCTTTCATCAATTTCAACATTGCCAATCGAATCGTCCCGTATCGCTCACGACAGCAATAATAATCCACTGTGTGCCTTCGATTGAAAGCCCAATAATTTATTATACTATATTTTACGTTTCCTGAAAAATCGACTTTCGTTCGGGCAGCAACACAATCGTCCAGAAACAAAATTTAGCAGCTCAAATAATTCATAAAAATTTATTCAAGTATCCACTTCCGTTTAAATAAAATTACAAGGTTTCAAAATTTATTCTTTGTTGAGCTGAATAATCGCATGGGCTGCTAAATTTTGATTTTGCACCACTGTGAGCCACCGCAAAAACGGCGGCCGAGAATGGAGCACGCAAACGCACTTTTTTTTCGTCGAGGCTGCATCCGTGCGCGCGTGATTCACGCGGTAACACCTTCTTCCGTCACTTTCAAAAATTCACCGCGACCAACACCGCAGTGTTATTATTTCGCGGGGCTTTGGGATGAGCGGAGCAGAATGAGAAGAATGTTAAGTGTCGCAACAGCTATTGTTCAGCCGGTGTGAACACTGGTGGCCCAGCCATCTGCAGCGGAGACCGCAATTGTTGCCGATTCCATTCGAGCGAATGTCAATCGACGACAGCTCGAAGAAAGGGTCACGATACAAGAACAGTCGAATTCGGTTCGTACAAGAAACTCGAAACCTTGGATCTATTTATTAGCATTTTTCGATCGATGATGCCACCGAGGGAAATTCCTAATGGATCGAGGTGTTTGCGTAATGTTCCCAGAAACAATTTCGTGAAACCGGTATATGTATATGGTATTCAGGTTGGATCGGTGACACGACACTTTACTGTCGTTGTAGAGCCAAGGACACTTCGTTCGCGAATTCCCAGAATGCAATATCACGGCCCACACCGTCATGGTGGCATAATTGTCACCGATACTGCGAAGACCTTTTGGCGCCTGGAGCTGTATATGTAGTATCGTGATGCCAGCTTATTAGCACCCGTGCTCGTGGTGCGAACACACCTCGTAATCGTATCCAAAGATCGGAGAACATAAGTACTGGAGAGCACAAGTAGCGGAGAAAATATTTATCCAACAGGTGAGTATTTTTTGTCATTGTTAAAATTTTGCCCAGTGAGTCGTTTTTGCTTCTCCTGAATGGATGAACAAGATCGTTACGAACTTAACTGACAGTTCTGTTGGAACATTCTTTACATACCTACATTAATTTCTGGTTACTCGAAATACGTTTGTATTTGAAGAATGAAAAGGCTAGAGATACAGTTCCGCCTTTCAGCATGAATTACAACCACGAATGCACCATGATCCCAGTCATCTAGCACCGGATAATGTAACGTTTAAGAGCAATACGATCCAATAAATATGTAGAATGACACTCTAATTGGCTGCCATGCGTCACAAACAGGCTGACCAACGATTCCTGGTACACGGCGGAATGACTGTTCAAGAGTAGTTTCGCGTACACGTTCGGCCACGTGTGTAGTAGCCAGGTGCAAAGTGCTTTCACCGGTACCATGTGATCAGACCTGTGGCATTCACGCCGAAAGAATTCGATCTTCCTAAATCGGGAAAATCTACGGTTCGACCTACGCACCCCGTTTTGTGGGGAAAAACAAATTCAATCAGGACAAAAACATCACGGTCATGATTTAAACTGTGATCACTGTGATAAATCACTGTTAGTTAGCAGAAAAGGGCAAATTTATTACCTAGATAACGATTTTCGAATAACGTATGAAAGATAAAAAAAGTACTTCATTTTTTATTGTTCAAACGTGGAAATTCTAATTTTTATAATAAAATCACTTATCGAATGACTCGAGATTTGGCAAACAATTATTTTATTAACTGTTTCAAGATCAAAATGATGTCATTAAGTACTGCAGTTCTTCACTGACTGTTAGTGACTTTGCCATCTCTAGCGAGGATCGTGCCGAATCATTATCGTCATCTCGTGCGAGAAACTGACCCGAACGGAATCCCGTGCAGCAACGATCGTCAAGAACGTACTTGAAAGGTGAACAAGCGCGCGTCACGTCGCGTCGGGTCGTTGTGTAATCGACGATTGTCGTGATTGTTAAGCAACGTATTCCGGCTCGCGAACAGCTAAATCGCGGATGTAAAACTACGTTGTTCCAGGCGACAAGGGCTGCATTTCAACTACCGAATATCCGCATTCGGTGGCATTGGAAAGAAGCAGAAACGATTAAACGAGTACGGAGTCATCCCGCGTGGGCTAATCGACCGGAACAGAATAAACGACCGGAATCGGTTTACATTAATAAACTCGCGAATGAATCGCGAATATGTATACGGCAATGGCTCGGTGACTGTCTCGATTTCTGCCTCATTACCGCGCGATTATCGTTATGAACCAGCTGAGAGTCGAATGAATGGAAGAAACACAGATAACAGCCAAAGATCCATGAAGCAGATGTCTGCCTCCACTGGTTATTGCTGTGGTATTCTGAATCTGAGACAACTGAGAGATCAATACTATGATTCGTTACGATTATACATACTTATATGTATGTATAGGATTCGACGATGTACTTTCCCTAAAAAGTGAAGCTAGTTAAGGTAAATGTCTCACAATTTCTACTCATTTAAGCGTTTATTAATCATAAAGAAGGTGTTTAAAATTTGTTCGTAGTAAAAATTTGCAAAGTAATTAATTAATTTCTAGATTCAAAGGCTCTTTTCTGTCCGATTATCGAATAACAATAGATTCGCTTATGCTACACTTTGTATATATTTATATTATTTAGAATTAATTTGTTGCAATTGTAGTTTGAACGTAATATTTCTAATAGTAAGAAAACTATCAAACTTTGTTCCGCTATCAGTTCGGGGAAAAACGGATGAACGGCCACCGATAACTGGCGAAGAAAAGGCTACTGGAGAGAAGACGCTCGGACCGCAGATAAACGGAAAGAAGTTGGTTTTATTTATATTAGGAGGATCGATAGGGGGTTTCTTTTATCGCGACGGAAGCCGAATATCACGTGTTCTCGGTACTAATTGTCGATGCCGGAAATCCCCCGATCGCCACTGTTTTGAATGAATCCGAACGTTATCTCGTGAAAACGTTCTTGACGTCAGCAGCAACGAACGAGCGATTACTTACCCAAGAATTCCGGGTGCTAATCGGCCTGAAACTCTCTCCTTCCGCCTCCACGATCCGATTTATCTATGGATCTGTTTGACCAACAATATGATATACGTAATCGCAGATTTTGCCGAAAGTGTTCGTTTGTTTAAGAGCAGCCCGTGTTACGAAAATAAACAAACTACGGGAGTCCGATCTCTACCACGTAAAAAATAAAAAAAAAAAAACACTGGGAGGAAGCAGACACAAGAAGTTCTAACTAATTCATCCACGAAAAAACGGACGGAAAACTCCTTCAGTCCCAGTGTACTTCTCCCGTCAGCGAATGGCGACCCTGTTTTTGTAACATTCAGACCGGTGTTTATTTAAGGCCGACCACTCGGTTAAAAATCACATGTCTCCGAGATCATCTAGAAGTGTTCATCTAGCTAGCAGAGTTGTTTCTCGCTGGAGCATAAGCTGATAATAGCCTATAATTATCCGCGAAGGAACAGAGTCTCGACGTTCCGTGGGTTCTTTAAATAGTCCTCCGTGGTACGGTCCACGGAATTAAAGGGTTGATCGATAACCCTCTTAAACGTCCATTACATTCAATTCCAGCCGACTTTTCCCGTCCACGTTACTATGACATAATGGGCATTCCTCCCTGTAGGAAAACGCTACTTAACGGGCTGTTGCGTAACCAGACATTCCGTGGAGTAGTTAACATGATAATAAGATGGGGGATACGACGGGAGTGAAGCAACCCTCCCAGAGTTTGAAATTCTAATTGTGTGAATTCGAATGGCTGCACGAGGAGCCTGTTCGGCCGGATACATAAAAAACGATGCTTTCAAAGAAGCGGTAACTCCGACGATTATTGTGGATTTCATACGGGAAGCATCCTGGCAAAGGACCCCGTGGATGACTTTGTGTCCTGATTACGAAGCTATTGTGTTATTGTCACGTCTGTGCTCGACCGTGGTGAAGAACCTTCGCGGAGACGTAGCCGCGTCGCTTTCCAACGGCACGATGTCACCGTCATGCGGGTGCGCCGGCACGTAATAATTAATCCGTTGCAGAGTCTATTACGCCCCCTCGCTTCCGGGCCCCCGTCGATGAAGGAAACGGAGCAGGAAGCGAGAAGACTCTCGACGGATCTTCTTCTTCTTCTTCTTCTCGTGTCCATCCAGCTGTCTGCGCTCATTAGGAGGCTTTGGAATTTGTTCAAATGTGAAACAGAATATATTGAACTTGAATATTCGAGGAACCAAAATGTTGAAAACATGCAATTTTTGAGTAGAATCGATTTGTGACAATATTCTCGGGAAGCTACGATATCTACGGTTTTTATTCGTTTCTTTTGTTTTTCTTTTTTACAGTGTGCATTCACCTTAAACTTTTTCGATTGGGGTACTTTTTCGCGCGCCTGTCGAGAAACCGCAAGATTCGCCTTAAAGAAATTCGATCCAACGAGACCCAACGCGATTTCGACTTGTAACATTTTTTTTTCGCCCCGGTATCAATAGAGCACGTACGAAATCGCGTTCCACGTTTTCGTTCCGCTTCGGGAGTGTCCCGGACCTGTCCCGCCGTCTCGGGCCTCGCAACATCCGGCGCGGCGGCCCGTGGTTCCGGCTTTCTTGTGAGTACGCGTGTTCCTTTTATTCGAACCGGTCTCGATAAAACGTACTCTCCCCGTTCCGTCGAATCGTTTAACCTCGTGTGCAACGCTTCGTTCGCGACCTTGTTTGGTTTTAGCCCATCGATCGCATTTTTACCATTGTACGACTTCTCATGAAAGTGATATCCCTGAAATGAAAATCTCTTGCGAGTGTCGTTTCGAAATCCTTTGTCCCATCGTTCTCACGACGATCTCAGACTCTTCTTCGTGTCTTTGGGTAGAAAGAAGGACGGATTTGCTGACAGGGAAGATCCTTAACGCGTATTTCTCGGTCTGGATACAAGGTCGGGATTGTATCTTCGTTATCCTTCACCCCATTATCTTCTCAATATTCCCTTATTTTCTTGTATAATAGATACCATTGTTCAGACCATTCTGCATCCAGTCATTCAAGCAGATTTAACGATAGTTGGGGGATCATCGTGGTTAATAGATTAATCTATTAATTTCCTGTATTATCAATGAGTAAAGTAATCCTACATTTGACTTACTATAGTACACAGTAGCAACCAACTAGAAGACATTGACACCACGTAAAGATCATTGCACGCGACCGATGATTTTTCATAGTGTCCCGTCACTTACGTAAAGCTGTGCGGTGACTTGAAAGCCGCAGCCCCAGCGTCTCTTCCTACAGTCAGTTAACGTAATCGAAGAAAAGAAACGCTTGACCAGAATACATTTTATTCTGTGTATTGTACCGGTTCCAGGCAACCTCGCGGGAACTCGGGAAACGAAAAAACGGTCTTCTGCGCGGGTCTTTATCTTATCGAGTCGTGATAAAGCCTCCTGTGACCACGTTCTATCGAAATTAAAATGAGAATTTTTAATGTATCCATCCGCCATAGCGTTTATTCTTTCGTTGTTCCGTACAGACATTCTTTGCACTCTCAAATTTCTAATTTTGACTTCGCGATACGAATGCCATATTGGCATTGATTCTAAACAGCGGATAAGGGAGACCTAAGCACGGTGTGTACGACGATTAAGTGGTACCACCAGTGTATCTTTTTCATCCACATTGTCAGTCGGGCCCGCAATGTGCGACGTCCTGGCATGCGGGGTTCTCACAGAGAATTCTCGGTTCCGCCGACAAAAACTACGGGACCGACAAAGATAAACTTCGCTGCTACTCGCTCCGTACGCACCGAAACTTTCAGATCGTTTATACTATGAGAAGCTTTTTAATGGAAAAAAATAATTCGGTGACCCATCTATTATCACTTTTACTTGACCCCCTTTTTCTTGTATACTTTATTACACATATATTTCTTTTAGGGGAACTTCAGACACGCGAGAAAAAATTCTTTTACCGGGGGAGGGGGCAATGTGTTTGTAAAACGAAACATTTTTTTTTTTACGACTTCAGGGAAGCGTCCCTGAAACGACATAGGTGTGAACCAACAAGCAAATATAGTTTCACAGATTTTCGACCGAGAATTCCGCTGTGAAAATATTCAAAGACACAGGATGCTTACGTATGGGCAGATGGCTCCTTGAAGAAACTAACGGAAGAAGTCAGCCGTCTGCGCCGACCTTTGGCGCACCGCGGCATGTGAACCGGGCCAGGCGAATTCAAATACAATGAATGATAGTTGCTTCATCGACGTTGTCTATATTCAACAGCCGGGCCGTTTAATATCTGGTGCTGTAGAAACTGGGATGCCGGCAATAATGCAAACCGTGGCGTTTTTAAATGCAGCGACCTTAATTTCTCCTAGTCGAGCGTACGACGTCTCTTAATTACCGATACAATTAAACGAATTATGATACCATGTGTAAAATTAAATGAAATATACAGGGTGTCTCGTTTAAGTGTGACAGCCACGAATATACTTAATTTTATTGTGAAGACGCGAAAAATATTTTATACGCTATTTGAATGGTATTCAATGGTCAGTATTCTGCAGAGTATCCGCGAGATAATGCGTGTACGTAACGTTCATATTCAAGTGGGTCTTATGGGGGTTCTCGGCTCCCTCAGTTTCCTCGCAGATGTCGAGAAAAAGGGGCCTCCCTAAACATCTTGTCCGGGACGAAGGGCCTCGGGAGAGTCATGTTTCTGTTCGCGCAAAAAGGGACGCGAAACCGCAGTTGTCGGACGAACTTGGAACCACCGCTGGTCGTGAGAAACTCAGCCTTGACGAACTCGAAACCTGACTTTCTTCCCACAAAAATCATCGTCTGACCGCCCCCTGAACCCATTTTCGAAGAATGTCCAAATCAAAGTCACGGACGACAAAAATTATCCATTGATAAAATTATCGTAGTCAGGGGCAAGGGGGGGTCGTCTTGCCCCCTACAGGGAAAGAAGTGGATTTTTCCTTCCCCTCCTTCCCCATCCTCCCAAAGGAGAAAAGTAATATTATGAAATTTTTCAAGAAGGTAAATAATCCTACACCAATGTCGTTTATTTCTTCAGTTGTTTAGATAACCGAAAGCCTGTCTATCTCCAGAGCAAGAGTCAATCAACCTGGGTAGAGTATACATGTATACGTCAGAAATAATCGTGGATTAAAGACACGTCCCGTCGATGGATCCCATTAGCCGCGATCAAGCAAGAACACACACACGTATATGTGGTCCAGCTGTTAATAAAGTGCACGGAATCGTTTTGTTCTCGTTTTCACGAAACCGTTTCACCGTTCGTCACGGATATATAACGTTTTGTTCCCCTCGTTGGATTCATTAAGCGACCCACGTCATTCCTTTTTGTACCCTCCCGCGTGGTTTTCGACCTTTCTCTCCCGACTCGACGCGCATACTTTTTCCATTTAAAACACGTTTGCGTCTAGGTTGTTTTTGTGTAGATTACGGATGAATATTTTCATTTTGGTCTGTGTATCGATTCGAGCCGTGTAATTTTCGAATTAATTGAGACAATCTTTTAATCAAGCTCCCAGATACAGTTTACCCCCTCTGAATATGAAAAAAAAAAAAAAATAATAATAGACAACACTTTCGTGAACTCACCTGTTGCGGGCTGGCGTCCGCCGGTGAGAAGCTAGATAGGGCGGTTAAGGGCGCTAGAGATGCGCACGAGGACGCCCTCGATGGTGGCGGTGTGTGACCAGGGGTCGGACTTCCGCTTCCGCAACTGCTTGCACCCCCGCTCGAGGCGAGACTCACGCTGTCCGCTCGCCCTCTCCACGGCGAGACCGACACGTGCTTCAACATTCCTCTGATCTCACCTGAAAACAGGATTTGTTCGTACTTCTGCGTCCGTATACTTAAACTAGAATCCGATGGATGACAGTGGTAAAACAACTAATAACGAGTATAGATTGTTAGATACATCGAATTATTAAAATCCGTTTACGGTACAATTAAAATCTATCAACGTCGAATTTTAATTCAAGCCGAGCCAGGATCAAGGATGCAGTTCAATTAAAGTCACTGTCAACGCAAAAACTAAAAACTGGTTCCATACCGATGACGTCGAGGAACCTCAGCGCTGTGACTAGCGGGAAACTCGGGAACAGGTTGAAGCCAAGGTGAAATTCCTGCTCCAATTTTCGTCCGTCTATTTGTCTCTGTTTCGACGTCTAAATTGAGACGATAAGAGCGAGCGCGTTGAAAATAAGAGGTTATAGCATCTTCTACGCCCGTGTCAAGGTTGCAAAAGGAAATAATCGTGGCGAAGGCCGTTCGATAATTATCGGGGAACGGCGGGATTGCCGGGTGAGTAAACGTGAAACTACCGAGTGCAATTCGCCGAGAAACCAGACACGAGGTTGCACATACGTATCAGAACCGATCGCCGGCCGATTTCGTCTCTCGAAATGAAAACGGAATGGGAGGAGAGAGAGCCATTCGGTACTCGCGTAAACAGCTAAAATGCAAAACACACAGCTGCGTACCAGAAGCTCTACGAACGTTAATCCTTTAACTCCCAATGTTGCCCTGGTGCAACACTCACTTTAAAAGTCCGTCAAATTTTGTCATTACTATCTAACGTTTGTCAGAAAGGATTTGTAGTTTCACTGATATAAAGTAGATCTCCATATTTTCAGGTGAGAAATTCAAGTTTTTCAAAAAAATGAAAAGTAAGTCTGTTCAATATTGATATTTTCGACTTCAAAATAACAAGATATGTATATATATATATATATATATCAGTCTAATAATTTAAAAAAAAAAAATCAATTTTCGGATCTGAGTGTTAAAGGTGTAAACAATTACGAAACTGCCGCTGGAGGTCGAGGCGTACAGGTAAGCAGAGGCCTACGTACGGCCCGATTGTTGTATATTTCCATAACGAGGAGAGCGAAAAAAAGAGGTAACTATTCCCACAGCCGTTAACTGTATCTTTGCCCATTAATAATAATTACCCCGAACTACGCGCCGGTTGTAAGCAATCCTTGCAGGAAAGAACGGTCGATGGATCGGTAATCGATTCGTTTGCATTCTTATTCTTATTTAACATGCTGATTGTTGAATTCATACAACTTATTTTTAGAAGCCACGCAAGTAATGTTACTTATATTTTCAGTCATGAATTTTCATCAATACTTCGTTATATCTGTGCACCGTTGAATTTGTAGACAGCTTGAAATTATCGAGGAAGATAACTAAATTATTTCGAAAGGTATTCGTACAAAAAAAAAAAAAAATGAATAATTGTTTGTTCACGTACCATCACTATAGTGTAATACAATTGAATTATTGGCGGTTTACAGACTTGATAAAAGTTGACGTTTATATCGCACGTGCTCGTAGGTTCGATAATGCATTACAGAATATCAAGGAAATATGTACTCACTTTTACGAGTTCACAGCTGAGTGCAGCCCGCACTCGCGGTTCGTTGCATACGTCAATGCGCGGAAATCATGTTTACACTTGACGAACAAGCGGCATTGACTGCGACAAATTACACTGTATCGACACTACCGTGAAAAATCTTTCAAATAGTGTCTATATTCAAAAACAGTCACTATTAATTATAAATTCTCGAATCTCAGTTCTCCTCCCAATCGGAGCACAATTTTGTTCACAAATTGTCCAGAAATCCACGTGAACCACCAAACACGAGATCCCTTCAGTCTTCTACCGATTTTATATTCGAAAACATTCCAAGTAACGTTTCAACGATGGTAGAACGCGCCTCCTCGAACAAGCATTGAAATCACTCGTGACGCGACTTCACCGCCGCGTTCTGCACGCCACGAGCGCTACGATACGACTGACGGGGACGAGGACTCGGACTCGGGACTCGGGGAACTCCGACTGACTCGGCGGACGCGCGAGCCGACGAACAAAAACGACGTGGTATAATAAAGCCGCTCGGCCCTGGCGTGGAGGAAGGAAAACGACCTTCCTTGTTGTTGTGCACAAGAGACACACATCGAACGACTACTAGGTGAATGTTCCGTGCGGCTTTCAGTGTGTTTGTGCGACGCGTAGGCATTGGAGCTTTGGAACCGTACTGCAGAGATGGACAAATTGATTATAAAGACAAAGAGCTTCGAATAACGAATAGAAGATAAAAAAAAAAAGGTATGTACTTCGTCATTTTTAACCTCTTAACTGTGAATGACGAGTATACTCGTGATGAAGAGATGGCAATTTTTCATGTAATGGAGAATATACGCGTCATGCGAGAAAAAGTAACTACTATTTGTTAATTGTAAATTTTAGCGACACAACGTAGATACACACTTTAAAAAAGCGGCATCACAGCTATGAGGTTAATCGTTTAAACATGGAACTTTAAATTTTTATAATAAAATAATACTTCTTCTTGAATGAGTCGACATTTAGGAAATAATTATTTAATCTTATTAACTGTTTAAACTTCAGAATGGTGCTCTCGGATACTTCGACTACATATATGTTATTCGAATAAAATTGTACTCAACTTTGTCGTACGGACGTATGTGCACGGATGGCCCCCGAGGTTTCGCGATGTTTTTTAGCAAATGCGTGGGCGTTCTGCTGTAAGCACGAGGATGTACGTGGTTTAATTCGGTTTCCCTTCTGATTTCGCCCTTCCGTTTGCCTTTGTTCCTCGGGGTGCATACGATTACGATGAAACGCATCAACTGCGTCGTGACATACAAAGGATTACCTACGAACTGGTGTGCATTATTTTAGAGTGAAAACAGAACATAGTTGTGATCTGGAGATTATCGATAGAGAAATATTTTCATTGAATACTAGGAGGTTTTTAAATGATAATTAAAATTTCGTGAACGCAACCGGTAGCTTCCTAAGCGAGTAAATTACAATGTCGTGGGTGGAACGTGTCTCGCCTAATAATGAACGTCACACGTGAGTTTCTGGATTTATGAAAATCACAGTGTACTTCGATAAAATACATTACGCATGTACGAAGGTTTTTGGGTTTTGTTAGTTATTCTGACGTATGTTTTGTCTAGAACTATTACACTATGCACGTGAGTTTTCAAGAAATAGACGTCATTTTCTTCGAATAATATAGAACGTCATTTCGATATTTATTCAAGTAAACGATAATAATACATGGATTTATAGCAGAATTGAAACATTTAATCGACAATACATATGTTTCAATTATTCAATTGAATAATTCTAATTGATCTATTGAAGAACAAAGACAATTCAAGGGGGAATATCGACGTAAACTGTGTATATAATTGACAACAATTTTCCCATAAAATGAAATTCCTTTTTTTTTACTTCCTTTTGCGGGAAGCCAAAAGGAGAATGTTAAACCATTCTGCCGATAAACTCCCACACAACGATCGCGACGCGTATCGAAGCGGCCTGCCGCGCCGTGACGACTTATCTCGGCTACAGAAATTTCGTCGCCGTGTGTCCTGAAGGAGACGATATTTTATTTATGCGCCAGTACTTGTCGACGAAAGAGGAAAAAGAAACGAAAGGTCTGCTTCCTACGTGATCGCTCGGCACACACGAACACGCATGGGCGTCGATCGTACCTCAAAGAAGAAGGGCTCACGACGACTGTCCGATGGAAAAGAGATTCACGTGGGAGTAAAACTAATTTTCGATTTATTTTAACGCGACCGTTATACACAATTGTGAAATATTCATATTCGCGGAAAAACCGCTTCCTTGATCGAAAAGATCGACGGGTCTAGAGGAAAAGAAGAATGTTTTGATTACTAACGGGTTAGATACGGATCTAGATCGAATCTGCAGTATGTACTCGCGCGGTAGGTACTTGTAGAGTGTAGAATGAACGAAAGTCATGAGTTTGCTTTCATTCCGGAAGCAACGGGAACACTTTACTTCTTGCCAATGATAATCTTTTCGTAGATTTCTCCCACGATGAGGGATAGCGTGAAGTGTTCGCCAGGTAAAAAGAATTGAAGCGTCTGGAAATAATGGTTCCCTTCATGAGGCAATGGAGGGAGAAAAATATGAGTAGTACGGTGAATCCTCGATGAGTGTCGAAGTCTCTTCGGCACTTAACAATAAATATTTCATAAACTAATGGCTGTATGCGACTGAAACAAATATCATTGACTTCCGAATTCCAAGGTCTATCACTGTGTTAAACCTCATTAAAAAGTCAACGTCACACCTGGGGTCAGTGCCGAGGAGTCTTTGAACACTCATTGCGGATTTACTATATTAACACGATTGCGTTGAAAGCACTTGTGCTGTTATAGATTTTCAGGTAGACTGTTGAACGTCAAGGTCGAAGGTATTATACCTGGAATCCTCGCAAAGAGAGTTTGGTTCCACGTATATAGGGTGGCTACTCAGCCGAATTACAATGCAGTGGCAGCCGTTAAAAGTGTATCGAACGGGATCCTCGAAACCGATACTTTAAGCAAACGGAACCTCGAATTGTAATTGAAAAAGATACCCGGTTTGCAGTATACGAATTATATGTTTATTCTCTCTCGGAATCCCCATTAATTGGCAACTATACGAATTACTATTAATTGGCTACATTCTCTTCGTATTTAAAAGAATTTTTTTTCCGTTAACCGAGGTCGAAGACCCGCTTGGTATAACGAAGAAGACACTCACCAGTGGCGGTACCATCAAACGCGTTTCGTGGCAATCTCAATCCCGCTAAAAACCGCGGAGTAAACACAGTGCAACGCGAAAATCGTGGAGTATCAACCACGCGTAATAACGTGATTCGTTCGTACAACACACGTGCCTTTTGTCGCTAACAACGAGACCCCTGTGAAGTAGTTCCCTCCTCTGACAGTCTGGCTTAGTTCACCGCGATCTCGAGGGGAAAATTCAATTAGCTTCGGCAACTAGATCGCCGGCGTTTCAGCTGTAAAATCCTTAGATAAGTCTGAAGCACATGTAGTAAATCAACTACGATGCGAGAGGAATGGGACTGAAAACCTCGAAACGCTTGATTATTCTTCCGTTTGTACAACATTGTAGTCCTGAACTGTTTGCGTATAAAGGGTCCTTCAATGATATAAAATCCACTTACAAATTAATATAAGCACGAAACTGGTACTCAATCAGGTGGAAACATTAAGATAAAATCCGAAAAAGTCTCATTTTCTCCGGACACATTTTCCCCCATAGTTTTCCCCACATTCCTAAAACACCTACCTCCCTCGATAACTGCTCAATTAACAGGAGGCTACTGTACTTTACCGTATTAATGCACAGTATATTATGCGTATACAGTAAAGTCTCAACGAGTGTTTCAAGGCTCCTCGGCACTGAACATTAAATATTTCATAAACAAATAGACCCAGCTCTATTACTGTGTTAAATCTCCTTAAAAAGTCAACGTTATACCTGGGAACGTCTCCTTGTCAGTGTCGAGGAGTCTTCGAATATTCATCAAGAATTTACTGTACAGTCTGTCGTCAGAATACTGACGAAATTGAAAATAATATTTTAACCTACGATAAGGATCGACTGTCCTCGAGCCACCATTGAATTATGGATCGTGTCGCTCGGCGAGGGTACTCGGTTAGAACGAAGGCAGCGAGCAAATCGGAACCACGGTGGGCAGCCACTTTATCCTCGTGCACGCAGCGACGAGCAGGCACCGCGAGCATACGGCCACGGTATGCGTATAGACTGTACAGAGTATGCGTCGCTATGGGAGTTTGGCAGCATCGGGTCCAGTCCCTGGACGGGGTCTCATGGTGTTGCGTTACTTTCCCACAGGTGAGCCTCTTCCATCGTGTGCAATTCTTTCCAGGCTGCACGGCGCACGCCCACCGTGTGCACCTGTACGTGGTAGGTGCATACGAACACGCTGGGCCCCGGTGAACGCACACCGCCATCCAGCGGGGACCAGCGTGCTCGAGACGAAAACGGGGAGGAGAACGTCGGAGGCGAATGAAAAAGAAGGGAGAGAAGCACGCATCTCACCTTGCAAGGCGAACCTGTGTCCCCCGCCCGTCTGTATATATGTATACATATCCATCGAAACTGAATATACCCGTACGTAACACTCGGTTATGATGCGCGAAATAATGTTACCCACCCGAGGGGGGTTGCTTTTAAATTTCAGGCTGCAAGACCTGACGGAAGCTGTACGACAAAGCGAAGGGCCGCCTGATATACGGCAATTAGAATGGAAAGTTAGTGCCGTGAGATGGTAAGGTAAAAAATGAAATTGAGACCCCGGTTACGGGACAATTTTTTCTCGTCGATAGTATTCGAACACCATCTTCCTTTGTCGATAAGATAACCGGATCCTGTAAATGTGTGGTTACGGTGCAATGTCATTTTGAGTGGTATGATCTAATTAAAAGCACGATTTTTCGAAGTGGTAATTGACTTTTTTTTTCTGTTCGATAAACGTTCTGGACGGGTGAACGATCGATGTAATTTAATGTCAATCCTCTCTGTCCTGGTAAGGTCTAGCTTCCGGTCTGCGTGACGGAACCCATTTCCGGGATCGTTCCGTGCTGCATGCATTCAAAAGGACCCCGACACATCGAGTGGTCGCCTCCCCCCGTGGTCATTGGCGAGTTCGACTCGTTTCCCATGGGTGTCGTTTTCGTCTGTAATAGGACACTAATTCAGATAACGCTTGTTTTGTTTAGCGGGATGTTTAACGCGCTCCTCGTGATAACTAGAAAGAGATAGAGATAAACTGACCGAACAAAAGTTTAATCAATGTATTACGACTGACTCCGATATTGAATATTATCAAAGTTGACATTCCTTTCAAAGTATTCGTAAGTAATGAATGAATGACTGAGCTAATGGAACATTGTTCATTACAACATTCATTTATCAACTTTTATATATTTCCAACCATTGAAAACCTGTTTGGTAATTTCCTCTGTATAGAAATGATTACTTTAACTTGTATTTGTTATATGAATTATGGTACGCCATGCGAAAGTCACTTTTTCATTTTCGGGATATTGTCATTTAAAGTTCTGAACTCCAATTTTTCTTATTAGCAATGTTTCCATATTATCTTATCACGATAAAAATGTATATTTTCTTCACTTTGCATAGTTCTTCTGTGCATTGCGTTTTTTGAAGCATCTGAGCATTCTTATAAATATGTACCCACATACAATTCTACATTCCATAGTTCAATTAATGCATAAATTTAAATTTCTTGATTGTTGGCGTTTTTCCTTACAGTCACAGATATGTACAGCGGGTGTAAAAAGTATTCGTACACCCTTTAAAACGGAACAACTCTTTTAAAATTGGTCCAAATGACTTGAGTTTGTTTGTGAAGTTAAAGGCATTAATTTACTACATGATGTGAAAAGAAAAATTTGACAAAGTTGCAATTGGTCCGAATCGCCAAGAAAATATTAAAGGTCGTGTTTTACAACTTTTTAATCTGAGGCTATAATGAAAATTTAATAAATACATATCGAAGATTTATGTTAGTTATATACATGTTGAAAATTTCATCAAAATCGATTAACGTTGGTACGAGATACAAACGATTAAAAATGTTCAAAATCGCAGTTTTTCCCGACTTTCGATCTACAACTGTAGTAAATCTAACAATTCTCACATCTTTTGATGCCTGTCGCTCGTTTCTGTATTAACCGATTTCAATGAAAATGTCAGTATGTACATAACTAACATAAATCTTCGATATGTATTTATTAAATTTTCATTATAGCATCAGATTAAAAAGTTGTAAAACACGACCTTTAATATTTTCTTCGCGATTCGGACTTATAAATGTCGGATAAATTAATGTCTCTAACTTCACAAAAAAACTCAAGACATTTGGACCAATTTTAAAAGAGTTGTTCCGTTTTAAAGGGTGTACGAATACTTTTTACACTCACTGTATATATTTCCAACCATTGACAAGCTATTTGGTAATTTCCTCTGTATAGAAATGATTACTTTAACTTATATTTGTTATATGAATTATGGTACGCCGTGCGAAACTCACTTTTTCATTTTCAGGATATTGTCATTTAATGTTCTGAACTCCAATTTTTCTTATTAGCAATGTTTCCATATTATCTTTTCACGATAAAAATGTATATTTTCTTCACTTTCCATAATTCTTCTGTGCATTGCGTTTTTTTATGCATCTGAGCATTCTTATAATTATGTACCCACGTACAATTCAACATTCCATAGTTCAATTAATGCATAAACTCAAATTTTTTAACTGTTGTCGTTTTTCCTTACAGTCACAGATATGTATATGCATAAGGGCAGACATTTGCTCAAATGAGCACGTAATATGATCCGCGTTCACGATTGTCAGAGCGAACGAATGTTGCAGGATTTATAAACGACTCGCTGGCAAACATCCCGATCCTCGACGTACACGATAGGTCCCTCTCGCTGGAAGAAGATTTACGTTCTACCAGCGTCTATTGTCGGAGAGACACTGTTTGTCAGTGGGCGATCAGAATTGTTTACTCTATGACTTTACTCGTCTCTTAGTCATAACTTCGTCATACGATATCCAACCGGCTACGTGGATCCGTCGTGAACGTGACCCGGTCCCGTGATAAAAAGTATTAACAATGGAACACACGCTTGTGAATTCAGTCGAATCGTCGTTATCGTGTTTGCACGAACGACAGACTCACAGACTTTCCGTAGATAGAATCGTTATTTCGTGTTCATCTCTTTTCTTGTCAATCTTTTCTGACTGATTGACACGATACTTTTCCGGTCTGGGCGAGGATCTGGCCGTATCATCTGCTCCGTTCGTTGCCCCTCGTTGCCCTCTGTGAACCGTCTTAAGAATTCGGGAGGCTCACGAACCGTGTAACGAAAGCCAATATAATGAACCGGAGGGTGACCTAAATGTGCACACGGCCGCTCCCGAATCCGCCGATCCTATACCCCCTGGGATCAATTAATTCATTACGTAACCGGATCACAGTACAAGGGTGCTTCTTATTGCATCGCTTATGAAATGTGCAACGATGTAACGTTTTAATAATATATTAGGTCGAATCATTAATAACTTCCGTTCTGGTTTTTTAAAATGTCGATTCGTGGCATTTTAATAATAAATATCAATTTATGTAACATCCCCCATTACCTCTAAACATAATTATTGATGGTCAGTTCGACTCCAATCCTATGACCATTGCTATTCAACCGTTATTTAATAATTGTTTCAGTGTTCATGACGGAAGGTACTTATGAATCGACCTAATAATTAATCCACTGCAACGGTGTGCTTCACGGTTTGTCTCGTGAAAAATTCTAGCTGATTCCATTACTTAAGAGAATTGCAAAGAATAAATAACATGATTCATAATGTTTCGACCAATGAGGCACATTCACTCCGTACTGGAGGATTCTGTTCAAGTGGCAAGTAGCGCAAGAAAGTCGGAATGAACGAGGGCCGGAAAAAAAAATTTAAAGTGGATCGAGAGAAGCTCCGCGAGATATCGCTCGATTGAGTATCCCGTGGCACTCCTGTTGTAATAAGATTCGCCGACGGCATCTAGTTCACGTCTTCGCGAGATAGTTCTTCGATGAGTTCTTCATTCCCATGAGTGTTGCTTTCATCGGCGGAGCAACGCACCGGTCGCGACGTCGCTATTTTCAGGCCGCCTTTATTAACCGAAGGAAAGAAAAACATTGACGGTGAAGGATGAGGTTTGTTCAGTTTATTTGGAAAGTAAAAAAAAAAATAAGTATGATTCGCATATTTGTCTGTGCGAATATTAACATTCAGTTTCGAGATAGAATTTAAACGATCTTAATCGAGCACTTTATATGCTTAATGCTCGATTAACTTTATGAATTCTTGTGTATATACATAGTCCAGGTATCTCAAATGTGGGAAAATGGAAAGTCATCCGGAACCAGTGAAGCTAGACCAGTCGTACCTACTACAGGTGTTAAATCCTGATAGGTGGTGGATTTAATCGTCGATTTCCGTTTCTTTGACGGTACACGTGGTTTCGAAAGTTTAGTAATATACTGTTTGTCTCTCCTTGCGAAGAATCGGTATTGGAAGAATAATCTGCAAGTAATCCCAAAATGGCATGATAAGTAATATTTTCATAATATAATTTGATTCCAAGCTAACTTTCATTCTAAGCTTCTATTCCTCTTTCAATGGATTTAAACGAACAATAAGAACTGGAGATAAAAGGAATTTCGAGAAAGGGGGAACAACCATTTAACCAGATGTGTATTTTGGGGAGAGCTTTGTGTTTTAATTACACTGGATGCGGTCTATTAATGCACGTCGGTGAAACAGGGATGAAGAATGAAAGGGGGGCTCTCGCGCGTGGCATTATCGTGCAGTAAACACCACACCCTCGACAGCCGCGCCCTTAACAAGGCGCGGCTGTCGATCGTTGCACCTTCCACCCCTTTCCAAGCACGCAAACACCGTCGGTTCGTTATTTTCTGTTTCCATGTAATAAAGCACTTTAACATGATTAAAAGCATTCTGACTAGAGGAAGGGAAGCGGTATAGACGTCTTTCGCGGAACAGCTCGTACATCTTCGTGATGGATTCTAATAAAGGGAATGACAAGGTTGACAATACGCAAATGTACTTTCCTCTCGCGGTTCAGGCACAATGGGTTCACCAAATAGAAGGAGCGATCAAATAGAGAAAAACCAATTGAGCCTTGTGGTAGCTAAATCGATCTATTGTAGTGGACAAATTCGGATTTCGGGTTAAAAATAATGAAATCGAGAGATTTATGGAGAACAAATGCAACTGTGAAGTATCGAAAGTAGGCTGACTTTAATGATATAGAATAATTTTTTCACCTCATTCCGGAAACAACCTGCTGCTTCCGGGTGTACACAAGCGCAATTTCGCGGCGAACAATACTGGTTCGATTTCTTTCGCGAGCTCTTCCCCTGCGTTTCCGGCACGACGCGGCGTGACACTTAAATCGCTTCCACTTCCGGCGGAACCTCACCTACGAGCTAACCGTAACCAACAAAAATGCAGAGTATTTTTTACAAGGGAGCATATAATGAACGATACCTTTTATAAATACCAACAATTATAGATACTAACAATCAATTGTTAAAAAATATTTTAAACTTTTTTTTAACAATGTTCCATTTATTGCCGAGTAATAATATAATCCGCTGTAACAGCCCACAAGCATACATATGTATACCGTTACAACAATTCACTGCCGTTACACGTAAACTCGAAAAAAAATCCACGAATTGTCTCATGAAACAATCACAATTACTGAAAATCGACGGAAATCTTGCTCCCATTTTGGCGTGCACGCAACAGTCCTTCTTGCACAATATTCCGCACGGTTTTGCCGTGTCAAAATACCCGTGGAGTAACAAGAAACGAGTTAAGCAATTGTTTTATGTCGTTACCGATCTGTAAACATTGTCGTACAATTCTCGAAATTATTTTCGATATCAACATGATCGAATGAAAGTAGAACATTTATCAGAAGGACCAGCAATCGGTGCCATTTGTCCAAAGTTCATCGATTCTTTCCCTCCCAAACATTCTACCAACATATTCGCGCGTTTTGTCACGTTTCCAACGTCTGTTCGCTGACTACTGGGTATCTCGAAGATAGTAATAGCGCTCGTAACAGCAAATAAATCACAGTTCATTTGTTGATCTTTGAGCCGAGAGAGCGTGGCGTATGTGGCTCGTGCAAAGCACACGATAAACTGTACGCGATAAGTGACGACGGTAAATAAGGTACAACGATTTGCTACACGTGTCATTTTGACAAGCTGTCCAATGGAAGTAGGAATATCGGAGCAATCACCCCCATGAATCACACCTGTCTGTCCTCGAGTCTGTCGCGAATTACCTGGCACAGATTTTATGAAAAAAATTAGTATGAAATTGAGATACAATCCGATCCTAATGGAGATAAAGACCACCGACGTTTCCGGCAAACGATTCGTCCAGTGATTTTTCCTCGATCACTTCCGTGGCTGAGACTGGACAAAAATTCTCCAGAATGAAATGAACGCTTCCGGTGATCCTCGATTAAAAGGATCGCGTGTAACTCGAACTCGATTTTCGCAGTCACGTGAATCAGGTCGAGGCCTAGCGTCACCGTCATTCGCTGGACTGTTCCATTCGATCTATCTGGTTAAATATAAAAATAACCTTAATTGAAATTTCAGAACATTTCATAATCAACAAAATCGTAGGTCGTGCAAGTACGAAATGCACTTTCAGTACATTATGTGACGAATTTTTTGTTACCTGACCGTGTCCGAAACGTGAGAAAATATGCGAAAGTGAATCCGGCGATCGATAAAAAATCATTCCTCTGGAACACAACCGTGCACCTCATAATTAAGATTCGAGTGATATAAATGCAGTCTTTCGTGTGGACCCTAACCACAGTAGAAACCAGTTCCCGCTGCGCGCGCTGGGAACTTAAATCGCGGTTACTAATTTCAGGATACGATGAAGGTGCCGATCGAGTTTTCACCATACCGTGTTACGCGTTTCCGGCGCGCGGCACCGCGGTATCTACGGCGACCGTAGTAAACGCCCTGATCTTTCTCGTTGCCCAAGAATTTCATATTATATCCGGCACGAATTCTCTCGAATACTTTTCACATCGCTCCTGCCACCGACGCGCGAACAAATACATAATTCCTGCGCCCCGAGTATAGAAAATTCCTTCGCGAGTCGACAGTGACAGGCGGCGTAATTACGAAACGGAAAAGTTACAAACATACGGACGATGCTTTGTACCGACTGAAAGAAAGAGAAAAAGAAACGAAACGATTTTAGGAAAAGAAAATCCCCGAGAGATGCAAAGCGTGACGGAGAATCTGGGGACCCAAACTTCTGGAGTATAGTAGGTAGCATTGAGAGCGTTTCGATACTCATACCTTGGAACTGGCAGCGCGTGACCATCTCGTGTGACCTCGGCGAACCGAGACGGACCTCATTGAATCCCTAAGTCCTGTTTGTATCTTCGACCTATGTTCTACACTACTTTAGACGAATTAATATTATATGTCGAATAAGACAATCTTTAGACTTCCAGTTTTTTTTTTTCATAAAAAAAGGTAGTTTTCTGCCAAAAAATCTCGAGTTTTGTCAGTGTCCCAAAATGGATACTCCCAGCAGGCTAAAGGGTAAATAAGATAGATTTTCTCGCACGACAAAAGTTCACCTATTTAGAAATTTAATTACTGCTTGTTGAGATAAATATTCGGAATTGTTGCTTAATCGAGTTTAATAGCATTCTTCAAAGGTAATCGGTCGCTTTCACGATGGGTATCTGAAACGTTTCCGAATATTTCGGGAACGTCCTCTCAATACATGGTGTATAAACGTCCATCATCGTACATCTGCCACGGCCTAACGTGGGAAGCGTCCTTCGTCTTCCTGAATCGCGTGAGAGAGCCAAATTAACTCTTCATTACATACATGTATCCACCGTGGCCGCGCTTCTACACCAACCGTTCTGGACGCGCGAGCTTGCCTTATTTTCTGCGTTTCTAGTCCAATTTTCCTGCGCGCCACGTACGATATCGCCTCTCTTGCTTTCGAGATCACGCAACTCGAAAACCTTAGCTACCATTCACCGGCCCGAAACGCCCGCTACGCGATCCTCAGTTTTCTTTTTTTCCGTTTGCCGGTTAAATGTTCACTTTCACTGTCTATTCTATATAAATTTATTATACTACATTGCTTAATCTTACGATAACAATTTCGTCCCTCCATTCATTAACAGGAGAAGAAAGTTCTAGTAGTAACAGTTTATTTCTTCGAACTTATTAGTTTATAAGAAATTTAATCATTGTAGATTCTGCTGTAATTGTTATTTTCTTCGGAATAATCAACAGAATTCCATATATTAAAGGTATCAGTTGTACCAATATGTCATGCAATATCGATTTCTTCAGTAGCTTCCCTTATTTGCAAGGAAAAAGGAAAATATGAGAAGGTGTGTTTCGACTCAAAACATTGCTTAATCTTACGATAACAATTTCGTCCCACCATTTATTAACAGAAGATAGTTCTAGTAGTAACAGCTTATTTCTTCGAACTTGTTAGTTTACAAGAAATTGAATCATTGTAGATGCTGCTGTTAATTGTTATTTTCTTCGGAATAATCAACAGAATTCCATATATTAAAGGTATCAGTTGTACCAATACGTCATGCAATATCGATTTCTTCAGTAGCTTCCCTTATTTGCAAGGAAAAAGGAAAATATCAGAAGGTGTGTTTCGACTGAAAACTCTGTTGTTACTATTGCAATTTGTTAAATAGTTAAAACAGACAGTGAAATACTGACTGGTAAACCTAATAAAACACGAAGTGCCGTAACACACACGTTTCGAACGTAACGACAGAATAATTACTGTTATCAATTATAGTCTACCGATCCGAGCCGAGCATCATTTTCCTCTTGCTTTCAGGCTCGCGCCTCGCAAAAGCCCGCCCTCCAGCGATCGTCGTTCTTAGCCGAGGTCTTGAGAAAGGAAAGCGTCGGCCTTCTCTCTTTGTCAGGGAATCTATTGTTTCACGTGGATGGATGGGAACCGCGGCTAGCGGCTGCGGACGGTGGTTGTCCCGGGATTATTTCTTCAGCGAACACGACAACGGTGTATTCGACAATTAAGATGGAATCGCGCGATAAACAGGAACCATCCGACACGCAGTCGCCTCGGTTCCAGATTTCCATTCTGGTGTGGAACAAGATGGGTAACCGTTGATCCATTAGAAAAAATAATAAATAATTTTCGATTGGAACGCGATGAGCATTAATGTTCAACTGTAGGTACATACATACATCTGCATTGCAAATGAAGTCGTTAAAATCTCGTGCCACTTTCATTAAATTGTAGGGTATGTACGATAAAATACCGATCTCGTGTATACATAGTTAAGATCTTTGATCCATCGAGGATATTTGACAGTAATAGCCCGCGTTGTTCCGGAGTAATTAACACCAGGCTTTACGACTTTAACAAAGGCAAACGATGGAGAGTTTAATTATTAGTATAGAACGTATTCTGAGAGGTGTTATTGTCGATAATAATTAATAACCAGACTATATTGAACTCTACATTACCGATGGACTTGATAACATTAGGTGCTAATATCTTTTGTGAATATCACTTGTCCTTTACAGTAATTTCCAACACAACGAAAGGGAAGGAAGTCTTCAGTTGTGTTTATTAATTATTAAATATAATAATCAGCAGTTGAGAAACGTGACATTCCATGAAAATAACTGTGTATGAATCTAGGATTAATCAGTGGGACATCGTTCTGGCTTCCGTCTGAATTCCTGGCAAGGTAACGACCAAGAACCACTAATATACCTCACGATGGTACGAGACACGAGAGGAACACGTGCAGCTTGTACACACATATGTATACATATACGTGTAATGTGTAAGCAGGTTAGAGTACAGAAGAACCGGCGAAACTTCCGTCGCTCGGGGCGACGAGACGCCGCGCCGGGGCCAGAAAGTACAGGAATTCGATTCGGCGCGAGGGCATAAAAAGCCGTCGTCGATGGTATGCGGCGTAAGCGTAAATTGAGAAACGGATTGCATAGCGAGAAAAAAAAAAAGGAAAGCCGACGACACAGCTAAATTTAGTTGATCGTTCGAAATCCACCCGGACTATCTTAATTTCCGGGACGAAAATCGCACGGGACGCTGTTAATTGGCGTGACATTCCAATGTGTTCGCCAAACGGATCACACGATTAATTCCTAAATTTCCTTTTAGAAAGCTAAGAGATCCGCGCGTGGAACGTGAAGCAACAATACGATCTTTAGCAATATAAATCGGTGGAACAGAGAAGGCATCTAATTATACATATACGGACGGGTAATTAGATGATGCAGGATATCAGTCGCGTATCTTTTCCGCGAAGAAATCGTCTTTCCGCGTTCATCCACCGCGGCGGGGGGTCGAGGAACAACCTGTATTACTGCATCGTGTGCACGATCATTGTGCGTTAACACCCGTCTGCGTTTAACGGACAGGTGGACTATTTTAATTCGTTACGTAACAGATCCATACGAATCAATCGTCCTTAACCCTTCAACGCCCAGACCAAGAACAGTCCTATTTCAACATTTGAACTAGTGATGGACACCATCGACTAAATTAAACTATCGACTAATGATTATTTAGTCGCAACATACTATCGACTATTTAGTCGACTGAAATTTTACTTTATAGGTTATGTATAGATTATGTCATCAACTTTTCAGCACAATTGGTGTATTTACCTTTTGGAAATGTATTAGTTCATAGATAGAATTTCAAAAATATATGTGGTAAACAAGTTTTTTTAAACAATTACTAATATTCGATTTTCTGTAAGCTATTTAATATTGACACTTAAAAAATTAACTGCTATAAATTTTTTATAAAAATCAATTAGGTTATGAGCAATAATTTGTACAGTTCTTGGTAATGCATAAAAAAATATATGGGAAGATTACAATTCGTTTGCATCGCGAAGAAAATAATTAAGATCCAGTCAATAGCGATCAATAGCTCGATAGTTCGATCATTTCGCTTGAAGCGACCAAATTTAATCGACTAAAATAATCGCTTCAAGCAACTAAAGTAGTCGACGATTGAAAAAATTGTCGTTGGCTACTATCGACTTACTCGATAGTTTTTAGTCGATGGTGCCCATCACTAATTTGAACCGAAAGAACGCTCAATAATAAGAATATCGATATTAAACCAACCTATATTTTTAATATTCTTTTATTTCTTTTTAACCCTTTAACGCACAAGCACCTTTTCCGGGGGAAGAAAATTGTTTTTCGCGATTAGTTGACTCAAAAGTGGTCCCAATACGTGCACCTCATCTGTATTTACAAAAACCCCTGAAAATATAATTTTCTGGATGTGACGCAAATATACGTCATACTAGGCGTTAAAGGGTTAATAAAAGCCACAGATATTTGCCAATACCTACCGCCATTTATGTCAGAAATATTGTGGATTATACATTGCTGCTTTACCATAACATTTGAATCGCGTGGGTGTTTCGGGACTTGTACAGTATACATTGTCGTCGCATAAACGTTAAGAAGGTTAACGTACAAGCGTCCACTCGTACATTCTTGTCCCGTGTATCTACACACACACACACACACACACTCGTTATTATTATATCGTGTGTCTCGTGCATATACAAAGCCGCGCGTGTGGATGTCATTCTATTGTAAACGGAGTGCCACAGACACATACAGACAAGCGTGGTTCTATTCTCGTGCATTCCGAGCCATGCGGGTTACGCAGGGACCGCGTTTCCTGTGTACTCATGCCACCAGCCAAGTCTTTACGCGTACGCGAACGCGAGTGTACGTGGAAGCACACGCGTGCGTGATCCAATGGCCGTAAAGCTAGTGTTTATTGTCGGACCTACGTGACGAGTACCTATATGTAAACCCGATGTCATATTGCGCCGCGACTTTTGACAGAAATGAACTATGCTACCCGTGCATGGTGGCCACACCGTTGCACTTCCGTTCGCGCTGGGGCCATTGTGGCCATTTCCATGGGTATTTGTCGCTGGACGACTCCGGTTCGAACGTAATAATTTATTATATCACTCCACCATGTAACGTTAAGTAGAAATGAGCATCGTTTAATAAATTCAATACCAGCGTCGGATCAAGAACATTTTTCAACCAAGGGGGCTCTCGATAGTTTAATAGCCCTGGGCCACAAAAATCTTAATTCATGCCTGTGGAATACGCGATGGTGGTAGGTACTACATTTGATAAAAAAAGAAGTAGTGATTTAATCATGGGTACATCTAAGCGCCAGGATATAAACCGTAGGCTAATGAAAATAAGTATAAAGCCCTCTCAACACGTTACGTCACCGGTATGAGCAGACTGATCTGAACAAGTATTGACCAACAACATATCGACGTGCCGCGCAGGTGCCGGGACAAACGTGGGTGCCCAGGCGTCTCGTGGGTGGCTCGAAGGCTTGAAATCCAAGATTTTTATTCACCTTTCGCGATATATAAAGTTTTCGTCGGGTAAGATCGCGCGTCGCCCACAATAATCGCAAACGGTGAACAGCTGCGAGACACGACCAATGAAAACTTGGTTCCTTTCCCGTGTAGGACGACAGCGAGACACGGTTACGGCAACACGTGCAACAGACCGAGCCAGAGTTCTGTCCGCAAAACATTTGTTGCGCCTTAGAAGAAGAAACAACATTCTCGTGGTATAAACCGTGCAGCTCGACAGAAATCTTTCGTTAATAATTAAAAAGGAGTACATTGTAAACGTAACAGTAATCTGAAATTGTTGGAAATTACTTGAAGGGAATAAGGTTTCGTGATTGACTTATGTTAGTTACTCCCTCGAGATTGTAATAACAAACGCACCACATAATTCTACCCCCAGCGGCTTAACAACCCAATTACAATAAAAACCAAATAAGACCATAACTGCTTCGCCCAGCTGGGATGAGCACCAGAGGTCCCTCTGTAACATGGGCGATAGAATTTGTCATACACCGGGTGACATAATAAAGTATTTTTCAATATATGAATACTTATGATTTGGCACGTTTGTACTTCACAGTCACTCGATGTATGATGCTACACAAGGCGTAATGATGCTCAATTTATGTTCCTTAGAACTTAAGGTTTGTGTAGTTGGCAGAAAAATAGAAAATCGTTATTAGGAAAGGAGTCGTTGGGGAGAACATTTTGGGGGTGAAGAAAATGGCGACGCTCAGGGAGTTAATGTTTTCTGACCAATAAATACATTAGGGGAAAACCAACTATGCATGAGATGTTCCTAACAGATAATTCTTGTTCGCTGACTACCGTAGGTGTAAAACACAGGCGAGGTGTTGGAATTACATTTCATTATTATGCCGAACACGGTGCCCGTGAATGCATGGATGGTGCGCGAGACAAGGTCCTGCATCTTTACCTGCCGACGCGTCCATTCTTTCCATTCCCATCTCTATTTTAATGACGATAGCTTCATTTAGTGCACAACCGTCTAAATTATTTGGGTATTTTTCGAGGAACGACTATTTTTTACACACGCGCGCGCACCAGCGTACGGATGAATAAATTGTGTAAATTTCGTTTCCATTAGAACAATCAATTTGAGATCATGTAACTATTATGACACATGGTGAGATAATCAATCAGCTTCCACTTGCTTATCAATGTGACAGTTATGAAGATTTCCAAGATACAGAAGTGGGAATTATTCGCAATGCATACATTAGAATATCTTAATCTTTTCAATTTCAAAAAAGCGCGGGATAAGTACAAATTTGCTAAAATTACAGCGGCCAGAACTTTAATTTAATTCGCGAATTCCCACCAGATGGCGCCATATTAAAAGCTTTAGAATTAGTTCCAATTTCCGCTACTAGGTTGCTGCTTTAAATTTAGCAAAACCCCAATTGGCGCTTGTTAATTCATCAGTTACTGGAAATTTGGCCCTCTACAGCCCCGAGAGGATCAATTATCGAGCGTCTACTGTAATTCTATTCTTTGGATGGAATAATAAATGCCTGTTTGGTCGACAGTAGAAATCTAACTGGTTATTATGAGCTGGAGATACATACATGTACATACATGATATGAAATCGTGTACGTGGCGCCACACCGTGGTACAAGACGACAATGCCCGCTACGTTTGGATGACTTGTAGCAGGGGAAATGTCTCGCAGGCATCTGGCTTGACGAACCACGATGCGTGCGAGGTGCATGTGTGTGCGTATCGTGTGAATTTTCGCAGGTGGTGATTTTTGGTGCTGGACGAGAAACCGAGATTCGCCGGTGGACGTACGGTAGTCGAAAAGAGGAGACGCAAGTTCGAGGCGCCGTGGTCGCGGGGCGTATCCCAAAAATCGTGGGGGAAAACGGGCCTGATTCGGTCAAGCAAACTACGCGATACTCTGTGCGTCGTGTTTTGTCGCATTCCGTGAGAGAATCACGGGTGTGCGCGAAAAGCAGTGCAAGTGAGAACAAGTTGGAAGGTGAGGGCAACGTCAAGTTGAAGGGAGATCGATTTGACACGACAACCACCGAGCTGATTCAGCTTCGCGTACGATGTCGTATCGGTTTGTAACAATTGTTTACAGAACGACGGGAACCTGGATCTAAACGCGCCTCACGATCAGTATCCAAGTGACAAGCGCGGAATCTTTTTTATTAACGTTGATCGCCTCACTGTGAATCACTGCCAATGTGCAACTCGGCCGACGCTTCTTTCGTACAAAAGCTAGGTTATCTGCATATCGGAGATGAACCCAGTGACGCCGGCGGTGCAACGGGTATCGGCAGGGTCACAGGATCACGACCCGAGGCTCAAGTACCCGTGTCTAGGAACACCGTTAGCAGGAACGATGCTAGAGGGCCTGGTAGACCAGTCGGTGCTATCGAAAGTTTCATTGAAGGCAACTCTGAAAGCTGCAGACAACCAACGACAACTGATTATAAATTGTATGAGCGTGAAAATATTATAGCTGCATCGAGATTTGCTACACCAAAACCTGTGGAGCAGATAAGTGCTCAACAACAACAACAACAACAACAAAATCAAAGTCGTATAAGTCATCAGCAAGCACCGGTGTATGAGAATATTGATTATTATTCACAGCAGAGTCAACCTCATCCGCCGTATTATCATCCAGTGGAATCTAGAAAAAGTCCTAAGAGTAGCCCCAGGGGCTCCTTAGCAAGTGAATCTTATGAACCCACTTTTAGAAAAGCACAACCACAAGTGCCCACTGGAAATCGATATCAATCTGTGTCACCGGGAAAAGAGTTGCCTCCTTACGAAGCACCTCCAGTTTATGAAAATATTCAAGAGGTGCATTATCCAGAGAATCCACAAAATAAGCCAGGTCCTCAAGTTCCACCTAATTATTATCACCCTGCAACCATAAATGGTGGTGATTATGTTGTCATGACTGGAAAAGTGGGTCAAATACAAAATCAACGCGGTATGACACAAAGTTTATCTTATACACAACAGAGGAGTAGCAACATTCGTGGTCAAAGTTATGATGGCTCAAGCTTACAACGTTCTGTGGATTCTTCCACATCAAGGTACTTACAAGGATCTTCTTCTTCATTGGATCATCAGGCTGGCAGAAGTGCTTATGTTCCACCATCTGAATTACAAACACCAACCAGAAATTTCAGTTATAGTGCTGAACAACAACAACAACAACATTCTCCTAGATCTGGACTCCCTTACCATAGTGAATCTCCACCAATTCGTTTACCCCCAGAACCACATCACTATCGTGGTTCTTTGGACAGTACATTGAGTGGACAACATGGATTCAGGGCAACAAATCATATTGAAAGTGCACAACAGTCACAGTACCGTCAAGATAGTCCTCAAAATTATAAACCATACATGGAATCAAATACAAGAACTGCAAATCCAAACATATCTGGGGAGAATCAGGCCAGGAATTCACCAGTGTACGGTGTAAGGCAGGGAGAACAACCTGTTTGTAGAAATTCACCTTGTTATTCTCCCAGTAGAGTATTATCACCAAGTGAGAGAAACTATCACCATCAAGAACCTAGATCAGAATTTCCTGCCAGAAATTCCCCAATCTATTCTTCCAATAGATCAACAGAGCACATAAGACTAAGTAATCTTCAGAATGATAGAAACTTTATTCAGGATATACCTGATCCGTCTGAAATAAAAACATCACCAGTGTATTCACCCAGTCGTATTGATTCCTCCAGAATTATTGCTAACAGTAATAGTGTGAGGGGTTCTCCAAAAACGAGTCCAACTCTTAATCAAGTGTCATCTGATACAGTCGCACAGAATATGATTAATTCACCACGACATGTATCATCATCTTCCTCAAATAACACCATTGGAAGTCCTGTACGTGGTCAAGTACAAGCACCAGTGACGAGTGCTATAACTGCTGCTACTGAATCTGATTTAAATATCCATGGCCCTAGAATCACTAGTCTTCCTCCAGGGGTGACTAGTGGTGTGGCTGGTCCAGTGTTTTTGAATGCCGGCGTACCCGTGTTACAAAGGCCATCTGAACCAGAACCAGAAGAAAGGAAGTCAGTTAGTCCACCAATTAAACCTACAACAGGGAAGGGACTGCTGCCCTACAATGTTATACCGCCTAGACCTTCAGTAAGAAACTATTCTATGAGATACAAAAAAGCATTAACCCTTTCAAACCTCTAACCACAGTGTCTGCCCTCTTCTATGTTTGTTAAAGATATCTATAATGTAACGCTATACTCGTGTTAATTGGGTTAAGGGAACGCGTCGATGCTTTCGATTTGCCTTGGCCAAATGCCAATCGCTAAACCATTTGCATGCCGATTTCATATAAAATCGTGACTGTTTTTGCATGTATAAAATTGTACCGTTTCATGAGAACCTCTAGTTTATATTTTTTACAAACAATAGTTAATTTCATCGTACTGTTTTCATAAACGGAAAGCATGTTAGACTTTAATACGGAGTTACGAAAAGGTCTGCCTTGCTTTTCGCGTTTAAGCGATGATCTCACGAATGTCAACCACTATCGCTGATATTTTACATAACGAATGACCCATGTAACGATAAGATTAGCGGATATTCGAAGGAAAATATATTGCTCCAACGATCCGATAAACGTTCTCCTTCTTAATCCACGAGAAATTTCGAAAACCTTCGATTCGACGAAAAAAAGAATACACGTAAGATAACATTTCAGAATATCTTACAATTCGTGACGAGTTCTTTCTCCGAACTCGTCGCTGAATCACAGACTGTAAATTGTTCGCTCCTGACAACCCGCTGTATAGTTACCGCGCGATATTTTATTCATCAACCGTGCATGCCTTCACAAAAGCATGTAATACACGCTTCATGTATTTCCTCTTCTTCTATTAATGTGTGCCTTAATCACATGTGTACATAGTCCCATCACTTCTCTCTTTATGCGTTCCTGCGACAAAAATACCATTCCGATGCATGGCAATATTTGTGAATATTGATCACAACACGGGATGTGATTTATTTCTTCTAGGGACCCACCGAAGCGGAAAGAAAAATAGAAGAGTTGACAAGGCAACTGGAAGAGGAAATGGAGAAACAGGAAGAGGAAGGAGAATACTTCGGTATGGAGTAGTGGTTCATCGAGGAACTAACGAAGACATCCTAGTTGCTAATACGCAATAACTTCCGGTTGCACGTGTAGAACGTTCCTCGCTGATTCAGTGTTTACACAAGCCCTACTATCGTCCGCCTTCCCTGATTCTTGGTAATCTCTTTCGACAGATTGAAGTCCAATAATTACCAACGCGATTCCGTCGCTACTTAATTTCTGACACGATCCAATCTGTAATTTCAAATACTTCTGGTAGGAAATAAAAAAACGGCAGGGTACCGTGCCAATTCCCACGACATACAAGTTCCCGATAGACCGGTTTTGGAAAATGAAGTCGAGTTTCAGTGTGTCGCGCGAAACTTTTTAAAACGAGACGTTTCGTTGACATTCACTCTCGGCCCATTCGTTTCCACCTACGTGTCTTCGTATCTACGTGAAGCACTACAAGTGTGCCCGTCACATGCATTTGTTAGGCGCTCTCACACATTCGATATCAGTCCCTACGGTTCCAAGTCCGTGTTTCAGCACTGTAAAGTGGTATTCACATTGGACGCGCTATCAACATCGATTGTATTTTGTTGTCGTAGGTGCTAATATCCCGTCAACAGGAGAATAGAATCGTCAGCTTACAACAAATGTTAACAGCATCCGACTTTGATCCAAAAACTTCGCAGACTTATTTCATTTCTTTATTTAAATCGTTCCGTAAACTGCCGAATCCTAACATTTCACAATCATTCTGTAATTCGAATGGAGGAAGTATACGATGCAAATTATTCTGTATTGTCTTTATAAACTCGTTTGACCTTTTCAGGCAAAATTCGAATGTAATCTGACAAATGCAATAAGGAACTTTTACGATCATACGTATGGAACAGGAGCTTCAATCGAGCGCGTCGACGTCAGTCGATAAGTGGCCGGGCCGTTTAGACGAGCGTAGTGTTCCTCGTCGTTTTTTCCGTACGGGTTCTATTCTTCGTGCAACGTCCTGTACACAGCAAACAGCCGTGGCCAGGTCGTGCTTGCCACGGTAACTAATCTCGTTATAGATAGACCAGTCCGACTCGTTGGCGGCTTCTAGTTCGAACAGAACTGGCGTAGCGAAACCAAGTCGTTAAATCGAAACTATTTACAAGTGTCGCGATCAGCGGATGAAGGATAAGAGTATCCTTTGGAAGGGATGGCGGGGTCTGTGTTACCTGTAGATTGTTGTGAGTCCGTTATCACTGATTAATTTCCCCGATATTGCGATTCTGACAGTTATCGACCACGAAGAATGGAACGCGTTGTCCAATGTCGACGACGGTATTTTTAAACCCAACCAATAAAACTGTCACGGTTATACATTTGCAACTGGGATTGGCGGAAATTTTGCTTGTTGCTCAACAGTCTATTATGCCACACCGTTAATTATGTTATAATTATGAGGTGTACTTAAATACCTTTTTCTAGGTATTTGTCACACATGCGGTGAGAAAGTAACCGGAGCCGGCCAGGCCTGCCAAGCCATGGGCAATCTTTATCACACCAATTGCTTTATATGCTGTTCCTGTGGTAGAGCATTGCGTGGTAAAGCGTTCTACAATGTCCACGGGAGGGTTTACTGCGAGGAAGATTATTTGGTACGTAAGATAATAATTATGCGGATACATGAATGACAGAGCGACGTAGCTCACACAACGATGTTCTGTCTGTAGTACTCTGGCTTTCAACAAACGGCCGAGAAATGCGCAATCTGTGGACACCTGATTATGGAAATGGTAATTAGATGGAACATATTAGAATGGTTTCTGTCCAAACTGTAATTCAACTATGATAAATTCTTCTATAGATTTTACAAGCAATGGGAAAATCGTATCATCCAGGGTGCTTTAGGTGTTGTGTCTGTAACGAGTGCCTTGACGGTGTACCTTTCACAGTCGATGTGGACAATAAAATCTACTGTGTCAATGACTATCACAGAATGTTCGCGCCGAAATGTGCCTCTTGTGGCAAGGGGATCACTCCTGTCGAGGTGAACTACGTTGCCTTCAGATCGGCGATGCTATTTCCTAAACATGTTTTACAATTTTATTTTATATGATACAACTTTATGTATCGTACCGCCTTTTAGGGGACTGAGGAAACTGTGAGGGTTGTTTCGATGGACAAAGATTTTCATGTGGATTGCTACGTATGCGAAGATTGCGGTATGCAACTCACCGACGAACCGGACAAACGATGCTACCCACTCGACGGCAGGCTCATGTGTCGTGCGTGCCACATCCAACGCATATCCCACACGCAACCTAGGGCACCACAGCCAGTATCAGCTAGTTATCAATTTATGGGATAAGTTAAATGACTACTGCTTCGAACTATACGCGTGTCCGTATCTATCACCTGTCGAGTCACTGATCAAATCATCCATTACTAAGGTGAAAATACTTTACTTATCGATCCATGGTGATTGAAAAGAGGTTAGAATAGCATACCAAGACTGGCTATTTACAGAACCGAAATACTTACACTGCCCTTTGGGAACATTTAGATTATTCGGGTCTAATCAATATCGTAACCTATCGATGATCTATTTCACTTCGTTAGCAATATATGGTCGCATTCTGCGACAATTTTCCATTGACAGCTACTAATATACATAGGTAAGTGGTATATTTAATATATGTGGTCTTATTTATTTGTCCAAGGTACTGCACGTACTGCAGTGGTCTCATTAGGATGAGCGAGTTGCGTAGGCAACTGTGATATATTAGCATAATAACAACATTTCGTTAAGTAATAATTCCTTTATGTAGTTCTTGTATATAATATTTACATAATCATATTATTGTGACGTGTCCACTATGCTGAGGATCGACGATAGTACATGGATCTCAACAATCGAGACCTAAGATTTCTGGATACGTCCGATATCAAGACTTCTACGGTGGCACATAATGCCATACTTGATGTATCGCGTTTGCTAACAGTATTTATTACGACAATACATTATACACCGATCAGTTTGATCGAAAACTTACGCAATACTCTCGGGATTTATTGATATTGCTCAGGAATTTAACAAAATGATTTATAATCGTACGTATGTTCCAGCCGAAGCTCAAAATTTTAAGACTCCCATGCTCAGAAGAGTATAGGGTTAGGTTTGGTGCAGTATCATAACTAACGTTACAACGCACAATTTGTGCTGCCAAAAAATTTGCTATGTTTCAAGATTAATCAATATCTTTGCGTCTAGGTTTAAGCTGCGAGTATTGTAGATAAAAAGTACAATGTTATTTAAATGTATGCGCGGTATGTAAAAGAAAACGACCGTTAAATAAAGAAGAGTATACCTGCCAACGTTAATCACATATTGTTTCGTTGGTGACGAAGGGAAGATTAAATTAAGATCTTCGATGTAACTTTACAGTAGATTTTTATCATAACACAGTAGTATTACAGATTTATAAGAGGAAATGTACATTTATACGCACATTAGGTTTCGATTTATACGAAACTCGAAATCTAAAGTCCACATAAAAATTAATCAGCTTTGTCCCATACACCGCTACGTTTTTGGGGGTTCCGTATGTTGTTCGGCCTTAAATGTCGTTTTCTGTGCTCCCATTGTTTTATTTGATTCTGTTGTCTACAACATATCAAACAAAATTACATATGTTAGGTATATTACTTCATTAAATTTTAGATCTAAGGAAGTCTAATTGTAACAGAGAAATATTAAAGCAAAAATTTTTATTCTAGCAAAGTAACAGAAACCTACACAAAGCATCACACGCAGGCTATATCATGTATGCATGTAAGAAGAACAGGAGAACACAAATATTTCAGATAAGTATCAGTATTGTTACTTTTGATTTCTCTAATATTTATAAAGAGCACTTCATGAAGGCAGTACCTTAGGTGTAACTTGACGCTGTTTACCCCATGGTAAAGGTTTCACTAATCCCGATTTGCTTAGCTGTCTGATCGTCATTGTTGTGAGTCCTATGTGTTATACATCCATATCATTATTAGTACTCTGTTGAATTTTTTGAATTCAATAACATTAATTGTTGCTTCTATTTAATTACCTATAGTCACTGTATATCTTAAGGGTGTAAACATTTTATATAAGGCATATGTTAAAGCCCAGTTTCCTGCACGGGAGTTTTGTACCAT
Organism: Dufourea novaeangliae; assembly: GCF_001272555.1. Lineage (NCBI taxonomy): Eukaryota > Metazoa > Arthropoda > Insecta > Hymenoptera > Halictidae > Dufourea > Dufourea novaeangliae. Next base: position 1,781,047 of record NW_015373937.1, read on the forward strand.
ATCTAAATACTTTTGACCAAAGTGCATGAATTCCATTATTTTTGCAATGTTTACACCACTGAAATAGTACATATAAAATAATGTGCTTTTGTAAATGCTCACGAAAATATGATATAATTCAATATTTGTGCTTACTTTTTAATTGTTACATAGAATATAGCTACCCAACCTACAGAAGTAATTATATGCACTGGCACTAAGACATGCCAATAATCCTTGGTCAACTGTTTCATCTTTGCAAATACTGATAGTTTTTTCTGTGGTTCTTGTGTATCATCTTTAGTACATTGCTTTGAGTCACAGTATCGTGTAACTGCAACACTACTTTTAGTAATATTATACCTTAGTGGCAGTTGATTTGTTGTAATACGATTGAAAATTGGAACAGAGTTACATGATAAGTTTCCATAACGCGGATATCTTTCTGAAAGTGATCAGGCAACGAAAATAACAACAATACTTACGCTAATGGCAAAAACATTGAGAAAATCGCGGTATGACCTACCGGGTAGTTTCAGCTTCCAACGTTTCGGATCAGTGCACCGCATAAAACGCACTGTTTCCAACAAATTTTTATTGATAAACATTGGCCCGAACCCTAAGGTACTGGTGAGTGTGGTACTGCGACCCAAAATCACTTCCATTTTCACAAACGACCGCTGTTATCCCTAACCAATAACTATCACCTTCAGTGGATTCGAAATGATCTACTACAATTCCAACACCGTAAAGAACTTACGTTTATACATGCACATGCGACTAGACTTACGGAACAATATTCGTGTATCAGCGGCGTTAGTACAAGCTGATGACTTTAAATATTACATAAACATATCCACAAAATCTCACGTTTTCAACATCGATTACTGTAAAAGTAAGTTTAGTAATAAAAAAAACAGTAACAACGCCATCTACAAGTTCAATTCTTCCAATGCATCCAATGAGCAATGAGCTATACACATAGAAACACATGTATACATAGCTGCACGACTTTTGGTAGAGCTTATGTGTGTGTAGGGTTGAATCGATAATCCCAAGGTATTGATACTTTTACTCATAACTACTTTTGTATGAAGGTATTGAAACAAAAGTATCGATACCTATTTGTATCGAATTATATTTTTCTAACCTTGATACCCAACACAAAAGTTGTTCTCTGTTGAGAGACAATAAAATACAATATCTCCGGGGGTTCCAAGACCGCACGTTTTCACCACACAGTGTCAATAGTGCCTCGTAGCCCTATGAACGTGGGACAGAAAAAAGCATTGGATGATAGGTCTATTCTATATCTAGTCGGTGGTCTATTCTATACCTAGTCGGTGGTACAGTGTACACGCATTATTCGTATTTACCGCGTTTATTCGCGGTACAACGTTTACGAATTTGAGTACGATTTTTCGAATCCATTTGTCCAAGACAAAGTGATAATGTTCCCACAAAGTTCTCAAAAAAAGTATTGGATATTCAGCGATGAAAATGACTTAACAGTGCTGAGGGAGAAAACAAATGCTGAATTTATTGAGAGACATGGTGAAAATATGACGGTAAGTTGGGTAGTTGTTTGTGGTAAGTTCTTATTTCTGTCATATATACTTAATTCCGAAGATGCTCGGTGTTTTGCATTATATCTTTGACATTACATCGTTATTCGTAACAACACTGAGTAATTGCCGATACATTTGTACAGTGCTTTACATTGTCACTTTTGTATGTTCTATTTTGATTCTATTTATAAAAATTTTCACAATAAGGAACAATTGTTAGTTCCTTGAGAACAATAATTGTAACATTGACTATATATTTTTAAAAGCCAGAGGAAAGGGAGGAACATTTTCTATCATCTACAGAGGAGCGTACATTACTTCGTTTTTATGAATTGCAATTGAGAGATTTCTGCCGTCGCTTTAGTCCTCCAATGCCAAGAGCTACCATAGCAACTGCATTGCATTATTTCAAACGATTCTACCTCAGAAACAGTGTCATGGACTATCATCCGAAAGAGATTTTAGTCACATGCGTTTACTTGGCCTGTAAAGTAATTATCATTTAATTTTCTTCACATGTTCTGTGCTAATACCTGTTTTTCATCAAGGGACCTATTTTAGGTAGAGGAGTTCAATGTTTCCATATATCAGTTTGTTGCTAACATTAAAGGTGACAGGGAAAAGGCATCTGATATTATACTTAATAATGAATTGCTTCTTATGCAACAATTGAATTACAATTTAACAGTACATAATCCATTCAGACCTGTAGAGGGACTAATGATAGATATCAAGGTACATAATGAAAGTGATGTTAGAGTTAATTTGATATTTACATAAATTCAATGCATGAACTTTTAGACTAGATATAATTCTTTGGAGAATCCAGAAAGGCTGAGGCCATACATAGATGAGTTTTTGGAAAGGGTTTTCTTGACTGATAGTGTCCTACTTTATGCTCCAAGCCAAGTGGCGTTAGCAGCTACACTACACGCAACATCTAGGGCTTCTGCTAATCTGGATAATTATGTGACTGATATTTTATTCTCCAAGGAGCACTTAGGCTGTATAATTGAAGCAGTAAGAAGTAAATATAACCTCACAGATAGCACTTAGGAATATTGTTAGAATATATTACACCCTGTACATAAAATGTGTATTATAGAAATAAGGTCTATGGCTAAATGCGTAGAACCTCCATCAAGGGATGTGGTAAGGGCGTTGGAAAAGAAATTAGAGAAATGTAGAAATCAGGAGAATAATCCTGACAGTGAAATGTAAGTATAGATAGATAGCTAATTCATGTTGGTATACTGTCCCAATAGAGGTATGGTAATTATGAATTTGCCTGGTCACTATACATTACACGATTATAGATATAAACAAAGGATGCAAGAAATGTTGGACGAAGAGGACCTGCAAGATAATGAAAAGTATGCCAAAATAATGCAAGATCAAGCAGCCAATGATGAGAAGATCTTAGGAGTGAGCAAAGTTTTGTCTCCATCTGCACTTTAATACATAAATACATCCTATTGTATAAACGAAAATATTGTAACATACTTCATTATTATTGTCGTTTTTGTACCCAAGTTCTATGTATATTTAATAAATAACTTATTAGTATATTTTTATAGTAGTATATAAGAAGAGAGTACAATGTTATCTATTAATACTATTATTTGGAGATAAAAATACATTTGTTCAGTTTTTCCACTAAAAACGGGCAGATTGTCGTTGAAAAAGTTATATAATCTGTAGGTACATTGTATCTCCTGAAAATAAATGCAAATAAAAAGATTCCTACCTTTTGTAGAATTTCCTTAAATCCTTAATATCATTTAACGATGAACCTTCAATCTTTATGGGTTTCAATTTACAAACATGATATGTTTTAATGACGCGACTTTCGAGACGTTTCAATTCCATCATTTACCCACATAGAAGAAAATCGTATAATTTCCAATTTTTGAAAACTCTTGATATAAATTACATTGTAATGCTATTACATTTAAACTGTTTAACAATATCTATCACACGCGATCCCAATTTTTGGGTGATTCAGCCACGCATTTCAATCACCGTTGGATACGTACACTCTTAGGTTTCATTTAATGCTACTCGCTTTTCCATTTACGAGTCCGAATGCCTAAAGTCTAATCTTTGGCTCAAATGATACGGCGGGTTATTTGCGGGTATGTTTTGAAAGATCGATGACTGTTGTCCCATCGACAAGTTACTTGGTAGCGGTTGTACGATAGGTAAAGCGGGTGGCAAAGGAACTGTCGCTAAATGCTGTGGAAAGATCGGTGTTCCTGGCTGTGGTTGTCCCGGATAATTGAAGAACCTTTACAGAATTGTCAATGTGTTAAATTCTTATAAAGAATACACGCACGCGCAAATGGAAAACGAACATTTACCACAAACGATCACCGACGAAAATTGGTCGAGGTGCTGGAATCCCCAAACTGGAATAATATTGTTGCGCCAACAACTCCACGTCGTTTGTGTACTTCCTCTTCCACTTTGTTCGTCTGTTTTGAAACCAAATTTTAATCTGTGAAAACAAAGAGTGCAATTTACTGACAAATACAATAACAGTGAAGTATTCGTGAGTAAAGAGAGAAACCTTGTTGAAAGAACGATTGTCCGTGTAATATAGCGATAATGCATAAAATATCAAAATAATAATCCCACTGTTTAGGAATCAAAAAATATTTGCTCCGGGTGAGGATCGAACTCACGACCTTAAGATTATGAGACTTACGCGCTGCCTACTGCGCTACCGAAGCGAGTGCAAAACTTCCTGCCAAAGCATCACAACAGTGGGAGCTGTGTAAACTAATGTTTTTCAGTTGTCCAGTAAGTATTAAACTATTCTACACTTCTATAACGAATCAGACAAAATCGTCAAGAATGTTATGAATACGAGGATACCCGAATTCAAATGCTTCGTATGGAAGTGGATGTGGAAGCCCAACTGTCTCTGAGAAAAAGGAAACACGTGAAGCGACGCGAGAAGAGGACAAAAAAACGATCTCAGTATTTTCTGATGGTAGACCGGATTCAGAGCACATCGGAGACGGTAATATATCCTAATTAAAAAATCGACGCCTCTTCGGTCCGACGCCTCGAAGTATCCGTCGTCCGGGACGTTTAGTTCTTGTGGCATGCTGGAACGTATACGTACGCGCACGAATCGGAGGAACACCGAAAAGAAGAAGGGGACTCCCGGAGCTGGCTCGTTAACTACGAGAAATATTGTGACAGTTATGTCGGCGGCACGACACGTCTCCTTCTTCCCTCTGATCCGTCGTCTGATCGTCCTCCCTTTTGCCGTGATCGCGAAGATAATTATCTGCCTCGTTCGGGAGGCACCACGCGATATTTCTACCGTTCTGACAATTACAGTCGCGCCCCGCAACATTGCTGGCCGGCACCAATTGCAACTGGTGCGGAACAAGAAATAACTGAACCGTTATCGTAAATTAATTAGTTTAAAGCGCAAACAACCCTCGCCAGTTCAGGATTACCCGCTACAAAGTGAATGGGAAGACTTATGTAATCGACTTAATCTATTCCTCAACTTTGTGCAGTTAACACGAAGATTACTTTAAATCTTCGTCCTTGAAAACTTTGCGTTTCTAGGTGCCAGGGGTAATATTAGAAACCGGCGAAAGCTGCGGAGCAAAGAGACGTTGTTGGTCGCTACACTGTCACCAACAAAAAGGATAGAATATCTTAAACAGAATTTCCTATTCGTACGAGGAACGATTAATTAAAGATTTCTGCGAAGGGAAGAGACGATCGTTTTAGTTATTTTATTATTGTCCCCTGTACGCGACGACGAAAGGGCGTATATGTATATGTATGTATAAGTGCTAATTGGTCCTAAAGGGCCAATCTTTCCCCATGGCGCCACGATCCGGCGCCTACACATATGGTGGCCTTCGGTGCCATAATTCAGGGGTCGGTTGATTTCGTCGACGGAACTCAGATGGGACAAGGAACTTAAACTATTTCAGGTGGCGAGGCCTACGGAAGTCGCGACGGACGTTATCGCGATTTATTGTACGCAGTGCGTCTTGTTCGAGGCGACTTCCGCGAAACGTGTTTCTCTTTAATCTTTACGGGTTCTTGCTTGGCTGTTCCGTTCTCATTATTGGGATGTACAGGGTGTGTTATGAAATTATCATGTCGAAATACTCAAGAGCCACAACCTCTATTGGAATGGTATTAAATTGTGAGTTTAAACAAACTTACAAAAATATCACATTACATATGTATGTGTCAAGTTTATAAAAAAATATTGTACAAGTAAGTGTACACCTATGTATACCTGAGTTTCGGTGAGTTTGAGATTCTTGCTCAGCTGCAATCTCTTCGCCACGCTCAGGTATTTGTTCCTCTCGAATTCCGCCTCCAACGATTTGATCTGAGCTGCGGTGAACGCAGTGCGTGGTCTCTTCTTCCTTTCGTCATCGCTAATCGCGCTAGCATTTTTTTCCTGACCGTCTCTATCCGCACCTGTCGTGGAGTTGGCACCGCTGCTACTGGTGCACGCTTCTGTAACCGCCGGTGTGGAGAAAACAGATAAGTCCTCGCCGTGCGTCCAGCCCCCAGAGGGGAAGGGAAACGATGATTAAACAACGTTTCGTTATCGTGTAATTATCAGATAATTGCGTGACACGGTCGCGTTACATTCGAGCGATTAAATGGATTGAAAGCATATCGTAATTAAACGAACTCCAATAATATGTGTCATCGCGGCGAATTAACATTAGAACTACCAAAACCATCAAAATGACCGATTGCAGAATTCTTATTTTACGATTACTGAAATTATAATGGTGCTTTTGACGCAATTTATGTCGACATTTACTATGCATTTTATATTATGTTAAGGGGACTTTCTCATTCAAAATTGAAAAAAAAAAGACACTTTTTTAATATTTCTTTATAAAAAAACTATTATATTTAGAAACATAATTCCTTTTGGACGCTATTATATATATTATTAAGAACATAAAGAAATGTTTTTCTAGCACTTTTAATTCACCACGACCGCTGTAGAGGGCGCCTTCCAAAAAGCCACGTTTTAATCGGTGAGACACATTGCAGACGTCCTGTAAAAAATTAAGTAAAAATTCAAATGGGATTCTATTCGTGAGACTTAAAACTAGACAAGAAACCACTAAAATATTTTATTTTTTATATTTTTTATCGTTTTATACATATTTTTCCGAAAAATTCAAAAAATTGCTTTTTTGGGGGCAATTCACCCCTGTATAAAAAAGAGGGGGGGGTAGTTTTATGAACTTTTAGAGGTTTATTGTCTAGTTTTAAGTCTCACGAATAGAATCCCGTTTGAATTTTTACTTAATTTTTTACAGGACGTCTGCAAAGTGTCTCACCGATTAAAACGTGCCTTTTGGAAGACGCCCTCTGAAGCGGTCGTGGTGAACTAAAAGTGCTAGAAAAAATTTCTTTATGTTCTTAATAGTATAAATCTTTTTTTTTCAAATTTTGAATGAGAAAGTTTGATTCGTAATAAGTCGTACTCGGATCGAAACTGACAAAGGTCTGTCACTAAAATCGCGACTGTGTTTTATACATACATACTGTATGTATATCGTGACGGGTCTGTTTCACTCGTTTTAATTGCTTTTAAATGAGATCGACCGGGATTACGCGTCAAACACCCGACGATTCCAGACCCAAGTGGCGAGGTCCAATTACCCCTATGAAATTTTCCTCCTCATCAATCTCGGGACCTTTTTGCCCCGTCGAAGTTGTTTATATTTATATTTATCCCGGGGTGTACAAGCCGCACGTCGTACAAGACGTCGCGCCTCGCCCATGAGGAATGTCTTCGGGGTCTCTTTTAGTCGGCGGGTAACAGGACCGCGGTCTCTAAGCAGCGGGGATCATCTTCTAATTATCTGCCCATTCGTCATCCGACGAAAAACCGTGGCACAGCGTCCCGTTCCGCCGCGCAGTGGGAAAAAGGAAACAAGACGACCAAGGAGGATACTCGCGACACGGTGATATCGTCCGTGTCATAAAACGTACATTTACAATTAGTCCTCCATTTTAACTCTGCCTGACAGTGTTCGAGTCTATTTCGACCCACGTTCCTTTAACACTAGGTTTACGGGCACTTATCGTGTAGGTATCTCCACGGCACGCATCAACGAACCCGCAGATTTTCTTTAAAAAACAACTTATTTTATATAATACAGAATTTATGATCTCTGAAATTAATGCATAGCTATAGAGATAGGTATACCACATAGAGAATTTCGAGGTTAGAAAGCATTCGAAATGCGTCAAAATGACGCGTCCCGTAAACCTAGTGTTAACGTTGTTACGACTTTACACACTTCTTTGACAGGTAGATGTCCTAATCACTACCACCTTAAGATTGAAACGTAACTTCAATCATTTTACGGTTTGTTTAACTAAAAAAGAATAAATAAAATGCCAATAGGTAATTGGCCATGTACCCTAGTGTCTTCTTCGTCTGTTTTTCTAAGTAGTATACATAATATTCAGCGTCAGAGCGGATTGTTTTATCCTGTCAACATGAAAATGCTTCTACAAATTTCACTAGCCAATCATAAATAAATGACATCGAATCCAATCGAACCCAAGGATAATCGGTTGTTTTAACCGCCAATAAATCGACGCCCAAAGCTTCCTTGTTCCCGGAGCAGAATGAATCGAGTGGAACCGACTCTCTCGCATTCGGACGAGGCAATAAATATCCCGAAAAAAGTATTTGCGGCGCGTGTTACAGGGGTCCACGGTGTGTCGTTTACCGGCTACTAATTGTCAGATGGCGACGTAATTGTCGCGTTTCTCGCGCGTTTTTCGAGACTTCCCTTCGGGGGCTCCGTGCTAACCGGAGTCCTCGGCTAAAACCGTACCGCCTCTAATTCACTCGGCGTGAACCACCACGTCGCTCGCGGCGTGCACACGTTTGCGCACGTGTAAATTCAGGAATGATTCCGACCGGGAAGCCGCCTAAATATCAGTACACACGCGAATAATAATATCAAATTGTTCTATAAATCGCGAGGTGTTTACATACCAGCATCGTGAGCAAGACATCATCGAGTGAATCCGTGAACCACCAAGTGGGCACGAAAGAGGAATCACGAATTTGTTGGGATTGTCGTTGAGATACCGTGGAATTTTAATAGTACAGTAAATCCTCCGTGAGTGTTCCAAGGATGTTCGGCACTGATAAGGAGAGATTCCCTAGGTGTAAGGATGATTTTTTAATGAGGTTTAGAACAGTGATAGAGCTTGACATTCTGAAGTCAATTATGTTTGTTTCAACCGCATATGGCCATTAGTTTATGAAATATTTAATGTCCAGTGTCGATGAATCTTCGGACACTCGTCGAGGATTTACTGTAGAGCCTCGTTTCGTAGTAAAAAAGAATTCCAGCCGAGGATCCACATTAGGTACATTCTTCACCGGAAGCAACCAGAACGGAAGAGGAAAAATATTTTTTTTTCGGACGGTGCCCGATGTTCGTTCGCGCTGGCTCATTTGTCGTCGACTTTCTGACTCGGTTGCATTGACGAACGAGCTCCGCGGAGAAGGAAGAAAGGGTTAGGAGGTGCGGCGCAAAAAGTCGCCCAAGACAACGGGAGTGGTGCGTCGGGATGGAGCATCGCGAGACGACGCCGAAATAGAACACCACGCCCTCTAGTTTACCTAATTGCCGCGAGCCGCGGTGAACTTGTCTCCTAATTATTCGGTGATGAATGGCGATGGCCACGGGTAGAAATGCGCGATAAACCGTGGCTAATTTTCATTCGTTCGGTGTTGCATGATTTCAAGTGGTACTACCGGCCAACCAGCGAGGATAATTAATTCGTCTTACGAGCCATCTCGATTGGTCAAGCAAACCTCGTGGTGAGATAAATGCCTGGGGTCTTTTGTTATGATCTAGGGTACACCTGGTGGAATCGACGATTACGAAGAGAGACTTGAACGGAACACTTGTCGGTGCTTCAACGTTTCATAGAATCGAGAAATTAAAGAAATTTCGATGGTGGCTTGCAGAAATTCTCATTGTCGAACATATACAGGGTGGAATAAAATTGGAAATGATGGAATTGCCACGTAAAGTGACGTTCGATGGACGTAGAAATGTGGCTTGTAAGCGTTCGATGGGTTCATATTATGCAGACCCCATGGCAACTTAGAAAGCTTAAAGAACTCGTTCGGGGGAAAAGTAACTGTTGGACGACTTTACTCGTCCGCGAGGTTGCTCTCCCGAAGATTTACGGATCGCGTTGACGGCTTTGTAGTTGGACGCGACGTCCCACATATCTCAGTCCGAGCGCACCGCGCAAACGAGAATTGTCCTTTCCTTAGATCTCGAATTTATCGCGTCGACCATTATGCTGCGTAAATCACGCGTGGCCGAGGGTCCTTGGTGGAAATTAGTCGTCGAGGAACTTAAACCATTCCGGTACGACGGAATTAAGTTACGCTTGGTCGTCAATAATCTCATTGTAAATCGTCGAACGATGTACCTTCGTGTCGCAACATTTATTCCGATCGGAGACATCGTATCGTAGGTATTCTCGGCCAGCTTTATCCTTAAATCTCGCGGATAGGATCGAATTTTAATCTCGTCAAATGGAACAAATATAATTATGTCAAGACTCCATCTCATCGTATTTAGCTATGAATGACAATGTCATTTGTCAGATTAAACAAAGAATTAGTAAATATACACGAAAAATCGCGAAATCTATTCGAAATACATTATAATAATCAAAGACGATGACTGTAAATTATCAAGACTCTGAAGTGATTACTGTAACCCTTTCAGACCTGACGGTTACACATTTGTGTACATTATCTAAATGCCTTTTATCAATATTTTTCTTATAAATTTCAATTTTTTCATGTTCTAAATGTTTTTCACAGTCTACCGAGTTAAAATGTGTAATCGAATATTTCTTTTTACCCTTAAAAGAAAATTCAGATCTTAAAGGGTTAAGATGTTGAACAAAGGATTCTTTCCCGACGAACGCAACGCGATCAAAGAAGTAAAGATCAAATGTACCAACGCGCAACAAGTCACAGAATGGTCGTCGTTCGCGTGGTCTTTTTTCATTCTACACGTTAGGTACCGCGGGGAAGGCACATTTTGCTGCATTTCCATGGCAGAATTAGCAGGAGACAGATAAATAGTGGACGAGAAGCAGGAACATTGAGTGGGCGTGGACCCTGCAGGAAGTAATGGATCAAACTCACGGGCAACGGTCCTCCGCGTAAACTTACGAATTCGTTACCACCACGAGGGAGAGACCGAGAGTGGATTCTGTAACAATTACTCCCTTTCACGTCGGTAACAATATACGAATTAAGTGGAAACAATTACTCTTTATTACATACTATGTAATAATCGCCGGATTTCAAAGGCTCGAAGCGTTCTCAAGGTCCTCTGTCGACGCATTCGTCACAGAGGGAAACGCATCCTTTGCGCGCGGTCCTTTGCGACCTTCTACCGCTAGTTTTTCCTCGGAATTAAATAGAAATTCTTTAAACAATACCAAACAAATATAAATTTTTATTGTCAGGCGCGTGTGTCTTTAAAATACGACGCAAGGATCGATTATACATTAAAAGTTTTGAATTTTCAATTGGACGACACTCAATTAAGATACCTTCGTTAATCGAATAATCATATATACGGTGTAAAGATATGACAGATACCGTGCAATGTCTTAATAATGGTCTTTCATCTGAAATAACTTCAATATTTTTTCTGAATGGAATCGAAACGTTTTCCAAGACTCTATACTCGTATATTATACCTTTATTAGCCAAGTAATTCGATAAAACAAACACAAGTGTCCGACACCTGTATAATTTAAGTATTGGCAATTTAATTCTCACAAAACATTGCCTGTTATTACATTTAGTAACACAATAAACACGGTGTTAACGCTTTCTTTCGAATATTCTCAAACTTCCCTGATTAAAGCGTTACACTCTACGAACGTCTATTTGCATCGAGCCTCTTGTAAACATTAAATTAATATTATTTACTATTATTGGTCTCTGCGAAAATGTATTTTCACTTACCGTAGCACATTTCCGGTTCAGGAGAGGTGGAACAGACCATATCGGAATCATCGTATTCGATTTCCTCTGCCATGATCATAGACGAATCTGGCGCTACCAGTTTCCGTCCCTCCGAATCGTTCGTTACTTAAAACAATAAATTACCGTAATTTCGAGTTCATCTTTTTGTTTACCAAATTAAATATAATCTGTTTCGAATCCACTTACATTCATGAGCATGCAAATACACATCAGTCGGAACAGGTACACGCCTCGCGTCCTCCGTACTTTTCTTATTCGGTGCTAAAAGACTTTCGATGCTGAACGAGCATATTTTCGGGCTTTCGGCTAACTCGATCGATTCCTTGGTCGATTCTGATGCTTCCACGCGTTCATCCGACATCCTAAAATTTTCTTCGTTCTTTCTTCTTCTTCAATTACTCGCCACTATCACCTAGATCTTGTCACCATTCGGTATCCCGACGATTAGATATGTTGGATACCCTAAAGATCCGTATATTCACTTTCAAAAGGCGCAATTATTGAAATCCATTTGTCAGTTCGTTCATGGTGGCGTTTTCTTCGTTTTCTTTACACACTGCACAGTCTACGGCACCCACGACTTAACTACGAAATCGCAGACACTATACGGCTCGTAAAGCACACAGGTCTTTTCTCTATGAGATGTCAGACGCAACTGTTGTCATGTGAAAGATACAAGTGTCGAATGATTTCCGAAATCGAAAACATCGATTCGGGTCATTCATAGACACCCTTCGCCGAACCGTTTGCGGGATTACAGGTCGAAACCAGCCAGTGACTGTTTGTCGGGGTTGCTCGCGATGTCCAACAATATTTTTTTTGGCACCCAGGTCAAATTCTTCGTTCTTCGAGGCGGTGTCGAAAAGCCACGTGCTCCCGACGTCATCCTCGGCCCGGCCAATCCGTGGATCCTATGGGCGGTTCTTGGCAAGCACGTGCGCCTCTGGAAGAAGCCCCCTAATGATCTCGTACAACGCGACGGTAGCAGTCACTAAACGGTGGTAATGAGGTATCCATAAATTTCTGTCACCGCCATGAAACGCTATTTAATAATTGTCTTGACAGAAGCCAGTCGTGATTTGAAATCAATTCTCGATCTGTGCACGCATAGGAAATATACATATAAAAACAGCTCATGAACTTCCGGATCTCTGTAGCGATTCGATGCAGTGAATCGTGCAACGATGATTTTTTCCAATGTTTTTTCAGTATCTTCGACAGCTGAATGTTACTCTATTACGATTACAAATGTTTACAGAGATATGTACAGTGTGCAAACGAAGTATTCGTACACCCTTTATTAATACAGAATAATTTTTTTCAAAATTGAACCACGTTACTAGAGTTTCTTTGCGAAGTTAGAAAGATTACGAATTTTTGAAAAAGTTACAATTGGTCGGAATTGCGATGAAAATAGTATAGGTCGCTTTTTACAACTTTTTTATCCGAGACTGTAATGAAAAGTTAATAAATACATTTCAAGGATTTATGTTAGTTATGTATGCATACATGCCGAAATTTTCATTGAAATCGGTTAATGTTAATACAGCAAAACGAGCAACAGGCATCGAAAAGTCACGTGGTCCGATTTTAAAACAGTTGATCTATTTTAAACTGTGCACGAATACTTTTTTTACTGTATGTAATATAAACGGAACTATGTTGAATTTTTTAATCGTACCAGATAGATGATTACCGGCAAATATTTGGATCTTTCTACAGAGAATAAGACGAACAACATGAAAAACTGTATAGCCCGAATGTACGTATTATTAGATCTTAGCCGAACGGTCCACGCATCGTTTGAATTCCGATGGATTCATATAAAACCGCGAAGTGCGACATGTTTGTCAGTTCTACAGCGACCAGGCCCGCACAATTCGCCCCCGTAAGTCTAATGAGATTATTAGACGCACAATCGTCCGGTATTAAACGACGACGATGATAGGGACGACAGAGAGATACAAGAACTGTTGACAGATGTGGAACTTGGCTGCGATTATGCGAACCGGCGGAATACACCGCAGAAATTTGTATCAAATCCGTTCGTTGGCCAAGTTGCGATTCTTCTGTATAAATCAAAGACCCCAGGAACGTCGCCGGCAACAATTCCTGGGGACAGGAAGATTTCTAATTAAAATTGATTTACGCTTGGTCGCGTTCGAGTTATATGTATGCATATCAAAATTGGCCGTTTTCAACCGAATCGTAAATATAAACTGTCGAAGAGAGATTGTGAAACTGAGATGTCAAATCGTTAGACACTTTGGTAATAATGAACGTCAGCCCCGGTCGAGACAGCAGCAAGTTGTCGAAAGGACTAAGTAGGTGTGTCCGCAAGATCACGTTACTCGGACGACACTCCTCTCTCTCGCAGGTTCGGTAATATGTTACATTGCCAGAAAGGTGAAACCTCTTTGGGGGAATGGCTCGGCCAAAATGTTTGTCAATTTTCCGCTTAATTGGAGCCACGATCGACAGGCCGCCCCCGAGATAGGGCGTATGGTTGTAAATTGTCGGTTTCCTCGGGATATGTAGACCGCAAAACACGAAGATCGGGACACATTCTTCCCTGACGTTTGTTTCCCCTCGCCTTGAACATATTTTCGGAGTCATGTTTCGTCAGATGAAAAATCTCTCGCCTCGCGATTCTGTGTTCTCGCTGTTGTAATAATCCGTCGTGTATCATGTTCCGTTTGGTTGCCAGGCGTCATTAACTTTTACCGCTTGTCGACACTCCTCTGAACGGAGGTGTATTACGCGACGAAAACCACGGTTCTTATAAATCTTTTGTATATCTTTATTTATATATTAACATTTACATATTATATTATCTTTTATCGTAGAATAAAACATAATATAGTTGCTACACTCAATGCGTCTCGTGTTACCATCCGAAAATATAGAATAATTACTTTGATTAGAGTAGAATAATAAAATAATTTCCTTTAAGAATATCATTGAACATAAATTAAAATCTTCAGATATTCTGACAATCGTATTAGGGATACAAGGTTATATCTTCGCGATCTTTTGGTGTACCTGTTGCAACGCAGTTAGTTCGCTGCGTTTGGTCCTTGTATCACTTGTGATTAAAATAATTGTATATCGATCTGATACAGTGATATCGAAGTGTAGAGCACCAAGTATTTGTTCAAAGTTACATTTCACACAAATAAACGGTTCGTTTCTTGTATCGTGATTATATCGTGAAACACAATGTTTAATTTCGGTGCAATAGATCGAAAAAAAAAAAAGAAGTGTAAAAGTTTAACAAAATATATTTCTAATTAAACTTGTTGGGTAGTTCGGTTAATTAAAACAACTAAACTCATCGGAACTCGAACGGATCCGAGATAAAACTACATTTGTTGCGTCGAATTCCCGTTCCATGTATTATTTTCATCATTATCTTCCCCACCTGAATGAAGTCTATGTATATGCCCCTCGGTTTTGATGGTTGTCCCCCCTTGAGAACCCAAATATCTTCTGACCAAACTAAATACCACAAATAACATTTTAATAAGACCTGTATTGGTACCGGTGGCTAATGGGAAAACTCCTTCATAAATGCAAAACCTACCCAGATGTCGGAACATTTCGTAGGTTTGGTATAATTCCGTCTGAACTATTCTCCTCCGCGTCAACATTCTCGGGGGAGCTGTTCTGGGGTCTCTGTGTATTTTGCCGCGTACCTCCTGAGAAGTAACCTATCATATAGTTGTACACGTACATGACAGGCGCGACAAAGGACCACATAAATCGTGATAAGAAACCAACGTCTGGTGTTGAGCTCTCAATTGCCGTGACATTAGGCTAAAATCATAGATTAGGACAATGAACAATTTTCGTAATAGAACGAAAATATGAATATTTTTTTTTTTTAAATAGACACGTCAATTACATTTTTCAACGGTAGAATTAAAATCACAGCTGTGGGAACCAGTTCTAGTTGTAAAAGAGTTTTATTATCTTCTTCAGCTGTCAAGTCTCTTCTGGGAAATGAGATAGACATCGCAAACTGACGGAATGGTAAATCGATGTTCTGGACAACATAATTACGCAAATCGCGTAAAGTATTTGTTGGTTCAAATTGTCCCATGTGAGGACTACCGGATGGCAATTTGAACTGAATTCTAGTTACGGATGCATCACTTGCAATCGGCGCATACAGTTTAGGTGGCTCTTGGCCTTGTTGTTTCTGCATTTGTTGCTGTATTCAATAAACATGTATCTTTTCCAAAGACGAAAATATAACTTTTAACATTATGTTTAATAAAAAGAAAGGATACAAACCTGGATAGCTGACTCCCTTTGTTTTCTTTCTAATTTATCCTGAGCGATTTGTTGCCTAACCTTTTCCCTGGCTGCTGCATCGGCAGCTTTTTCCCTTAATCTTTCGTCATGAGCTTGTTTTATTTCTAAATCTTGTTGTTTTTGTCTCATTTTCTGGACATCACGTCCAATTTTACGTCGCTCTATTTCCCTCTCTTTTTCTTTTTGTTTTTCTTCCTCTACATGCTGTACACGTTGCAATTCTATCAACTGCTTTGCTCTTTCCACTTTTTCCTAAAGATACACAATGTTTTAATATCTTTTTCCTTTAGAATTATGTAATTCTAAGACAATTGAAATAAAAACATACTTCTGGTGACAATTCTTTGGTACTTGCATCTTGTGTCTCACTATTGGAAACTGAAGCTTCGGTGGTTTTTAAAGCGGTACAAGGCTCTACCTTTACATCTTCTGTTGTTACAATACTATTCTCATTTTTTAAAGTTGTTTGTGATAAAGGTACATCTGTATTTGACTTTGTTTTGTTATCATTTTTAAGATCTACACTGCTACCGGCATTTGTATTGGAATTAATAGTACCGCTACTGGCAGTAGCTTTTTTCTCTGCATCTATTAAATTCATAGAAGAATTTTCATTCTTCCTTGCCTTTGATAAAACTAACTCAATTTTGGTTATTAAATCAGCGGCAGTTGTTGTACCAGCAATAATCTCCAATGGTGTGCCATTAGTACTAATGAAGAATATAGATGGAACAGGTACCAATTGATCTTATGCAAATTAATCAGGAAAATAATATTTGAGTAACATATTCTTTTAATACATTATCTGATCATTTGAACGATTATCAGTATATTGAATAAAAGGATACAAATTTGGGCAAAGAACCTATAGTTTTCAGACCCACTTTCCAATCGAATTGCTACAACGTCATCTTGTTCCAATCTACAAGAAACTTCTGTAGTATTGATCGATTCAGCAACTTGTGCAGAAGTGTCATCTTTTCCTGTAAATATGTTTTAGTAGGTTTTATGGATCAAAACAATTCTCTGAGTTTGGTGCAATGTGAAATATGATGATCACACAAACATGATTTCAATGCAACCTCTAAATTATATATTTACTATCAGAATGAAGGATATCTTAACCTAAAATTATAAATATACACCTTCAACAAAAACGACGAAAATTGCTTTCCTCGATTTTGATGTTGCCACTGCTTCCGTAATGCTACCTTCGAACCACTTCATTTTTTGTGAAATTAGAAATATTTGTGTTCCGTTGTACTATCAATTGACAATGACGTAATGAAAAAGCAGTTTAATCACTAGGAATTTTATATAGCACTTGACGTTTCAAAAGCTGTTTGAGGTTTGGGTAGGTAATTTTTAGACTGTCTCAGTGGAACAAGGAACAATCCAACGTGATCCAACGTAAGTACCAACGGTACCAACCAACATACGTCGTTATGAACAAGACAAGTATAATTATCCACTGTTGTCTACGAAACTTTTACCTTCTGGCAAATGCTACAAAAAACAGCATTCCCATCTATGCCACGCTGTTCTGTGGTGTTGATATATGTATTATCTGTATTTATACATATATAAGTCAGGATAAACAAGAGAATTTTAATTGTTCTTCGATAATCGGAGTTTTTAAGTTCGTTATTTATTTTCAATTTAAGTTATTTTGATACATAATAAAGTGCATGATGTAACAACTATTGCTTTATAAAGCACACCACAGAATTATACGTATGCATTGCACGTTTGTCCTTCACCAATTGAAAATAAAGTTCCATTTTTAATTCGTTGAAGATTTGATTTGTTGAACGTCTGCCTTCAAGTTTCAAGGTCAAACAAGAACCAGAAGAATTGAACCACTTTAGTGTGGGTAGAGTGTAAACAAGGATGTTGAGATAGAAGTTGAAGAATACGTGATTTTGTGCGTGAATTATTTAGTGCCTGCTTATCGGGAATAGGACTTCTAAAACAATGGCGCATTTAGTACAGAAAAGTAAGTGTTATCCACACAACTTATTACTCATTATAGTTTTACTGTATTCCTTTGGGAATCGTAAGATTAGAGCAGTGCATCAGGCTATTTTGTTGGCCACACTGTTTGGATCGCCATGTTCCTCGTTTTCCGTTGGAATGTCATAAGGGATAGTGGAATAAAATGTGGTAATGGCGAGTGCGTCTGTTCCGCATATTTGATGTTGTGATAAAGTTGGGCGTACGCGTCCGCCTTATCAATTGTGACAAAGTATTTTGTATTGAATATGTTCACTTGATTTTGGTATATACGCTTAGTTTTTAAGCAAAAATAATCTACACTAAAGAGATCAGAGTGTTCAGTGTACTATGTCGGTGATTCATTATCGGAATATGGGAGTACAGGACACATAATAGAAGATAATCGTATTATATGAGAAAAATTTACGACTTCGTATATTTTACAATACGTGCGTATATTTTAACGTATTTCCCCCGAAATACTCCAAAAACATTTTTGAACGTGTCGCAAGGACGGAAATAATCAATACGCGTTCGTGAATGGGTAAAGCGATAATATGAAATCGGAGCGAGCATGAAGGTGACTGTGTGTTTCGACAACGTTAGAGTGGTGGTTCCTTGCGGGAATGGAACCCTACTGGTTAAAGACTTAATGCATGAGGCTATTCTAAGGTATAAAAAAGCAACTGGAAAAAATGATAGTGCACTAACTATAAACAGCTTATCCTCCTTAACTGGAGGTGGTCTGTTGGATCCAGATGACAGGTTATGCGATGTAGCCGATGATAGAGAGCAGATTGTTGCTCATTTTGTGAGTACAGATTCTACGCATGCTGGTGGTGATGGGGCAAGTTCTGTGGGGACAAACAGCCCTGACTTTTTTCACTCGGATGGCAAAGAATTAACTTATGCAATTGATACACATTCCTCTATACCTAGCAGTAGTATTAAAAGGGAAAGTACTAAAAGATTGTCAATGCATGCATTGTCGACTAGAGAACCTTGTTTAACCACGTATTCCGCTCAATCTCTTCCCAGAGAATCTAGACGTAGAGAACCATTGGGGCAAGATGCCAAAGTATCGTTTGAATATGCAAATCTAGAACTTGCAGATCAAAGTGAGGTTCGAGAAATTGTGATAAAAAATGAAGCAGGTCCACTAGGACTTCATGTGGTGCCATGTTATGATCTATTGGGTAATGACCAAGGACTCAGAGTCGAAGGCATTGAGCCTAATGGCAGAATTGCTAGAGATGGACAAATTGATTTGCATGATAAGATCATAAAAATAAATGGCCACAATCTATTGCATATACCATTCTCCAAAGTGCAAGAAATATTTAGGACTTGTATGACTGAACCATGTCTGCAGATTTCAGTAGTAAAGCATAAAAAGCCACGTGAGAAATCATTGCATAAGGGTCACGGTAACATTAGTGGAGGGTCAGAGAAAACAGAACCAGATGACAATGGTAAAAGACTTCAGTGTAGCAACTATAACCTCTTACAAACTGCTAATACACGAAAAATTGGCCGTATGATAGAAATAGAATTAACAAAAGGAAGTAATGGACTGGGTTTTAGTGTCACAACACGAGATAATCCTGCGGGAGGACATTGCCCCATATACATTAAGAATATATTACCAAAAGGTGCTGCAGTTGAAGATGGAAGATTAAGGCCTGGTGACAGGTTGCTGGAAGTAAATAATAAAGAAATGACAGGCAAGAGTCAAGCAGAAGTGGTTTCGCTTCTTAGAAGTATTCATCCTGGTGGGAAGGTGAGAATGGTGGTTTCTCGTCAAGAAGAAATTTCTTCTAGTATTCCAGATACTCACACCCATGTCACTTCCACCAGTCAAACTTCAGAAACTACAGACAATTCGAAATATTGGAATACGGTGAACACATCATCAATGAAAAAGAACACTGAAGTTCACGATAAAATGAATGCCCACAGTTTCGATAACAGTACATTTAAGTCTGTAAAATCGTCAGAAGACATTGTATTGTCACCCCGTAAAAACCGTATGATACTAACCTTGGATATACCAGTGCATGATTCAGAGAAAGCTGGATTGGGTGTCAGTGTGAAGGGAAAGACAACTAATACAGATGAGAATACCAATATGGATTTGGGTATTTTCATAAAAAGTGTTCTTCATGGAGGTGCAGCATCGCGCGATGGAAGATTAAGGACCAACGACCAGTTGCTCAATGTGAATGGGGTGTCTTTATTAGGATTATCCAATTCTGATGCAATGGAAACCCTCAGAAGAGCAATGCTCAATACAAATAGCTCTGTAACAGGTGTAATTACCCTTACCATAGCCAGAAGGATATCTTCCTATGATGCAAATGAAAAAAATCTTCCAGAAAACTTGTCATCCCATTGTAAATTAGAATCCGCGAATAGCATATACATATCAGATACCACGACAGCGAACGAAGGTCGGGTAAAAGAGAAGAACAACCTAAATTCACAGTCAGACATCTTGGATAACGGAGGGTTATTGTCCTGTGTAACCGCATCCCCTTGGAACCCGGTCATAGACAGACTGACAGAACAGTATAACAAAAACAGTTTAAGAAACGAAAGCTATTGCATCGCTACCAATAAAACGTGGATAGAACCTGTTGGCAACTTGAAGAAGATTACCGTGGGACAACGCGACGACCGCGCGGAGCCAGTACTGCTGGAGGACTCCAATGACGTCCAGTGCAATGATGCCAAAAGAACTACAGACGATAAGGACAGTCAGTATTCCGGGGACCCGACTTACGACAGTCAATTGTCGTTGGAGGAATTCAGTTCATCGTCCAACAAATTTTCCCGTGATGCTCTGGGCAGGCAGAGTATGTCGGAGAAGCGACATGCTGCCCTAGACGCAAAGAACACTGACACATACAAGAGGAACAAGAAATTGCGCGAAGGACGAGAGAATAAAAGTCAGGAACAACCGAATCAAAAGCCCGCGAATCAATCGACCGACTCAGAGGATCAGACAAGGCGAACAGTAGGTAAACCGGAGAGTTTCGAGAAATGTAAAAGTAGTAGTAAAGGCACCATAGAAGGGAGCACGAGCGACGGTAATCTGAAACGATACGAGAAGTCCGTGGACCCAGTCCAGTCTGATTATGTATACACTGTATCGGGATGTAATAATAAGTTCACCTCGCCGAGGAAACATTGGCTGGTGGACGATATACACGGGGAGATAACGAGTAGCAATAATTTTAAGGACGATCGCGAGGGTTTTCCAAATAGTCGAGGGGACGTGAAACAGGCTTCGCTCAATTCAGCTCTAGACGATCGATACAAACGTTCGCGGAAAAAAGGTGGCATTCGGTCGATGCTTCGACTAGGGAAAAATAGGAAATCGCTCAATTTCGGTGACAGTATAGAAGCTCGGCACGAATCCAGTAATTATTGCAGCGGAACAATAAATTATATCGCATAATATTAAAGAGAGAAAGAGAGAGAGAAAGAGAAAAAGAGAGAGAGAGAGAGAG
Organism: Dufourea novaeangliae; assembly: GCF_001272555.1. Taxonomy (NCBI): domain Eukaryota; kingdom Metazoa; phylum Arthropoda; class Insecta; order Hymenoptera; family Halictidae; genus Dufourea; species Dufourea novaeangliae. The sequence continues at coordinate 1,802,499 of NW_015373937.1, forward strand.
AGAGAGAAAGAGAAAAAGAGAGAGAGAGAGAGAGAGAGAAGAAGAAGGGTATTTTGTAACGTAGACGCGAAGCCCACGGTATACATAAACGTACTTGTACATCTAGAAACACGTATTATACACGATTTACACATTTTTAACACTCATCGCACGCTGCGTACATATTAGTATATACTTACATGTATGATTTATTCCAAAGTGCCTTATATCATTGAGAAGAAAGTAATCAATTCTGTATATATATATAATTTTTGTACTCGTCCTCAATTCGTACCGATCATGTATCTATTTTTAAAATAAAAAAAAAAAAATGAACGTGCACTCAATACAGTGTAGTAACTTGAATAGCCGGGTAATTTCCGAAACAGGAAGGTAATTTCATTGTTACCAATCTAAAATTAGACTTTCGAAAGGTATATTTCACCACGTTAACCATTGTCCGATATTCCTAAATTGTACCATGTAATCAAAAAGAGCGACATTCGATGCAAACAGTGTGGACAAAACCCCGAAAATTAGACTGCGGTAAGTGTTTTCCCTTACGCGAGTGATGAATTGAGTTACGGTGGCAGTAAATCTAACCTGTTATTTTTCTGTTTAGCACTTCGGTTAACGCCAAATCAGTTGCTGTATCAACAGAAACGTTTCAGAGGCAAAATAAATCTGAAGAAACCGAAAGTACACTACACACGAGCGGTGTTGAACGAGCTTTTAACGCCATTCTTCCCAAATCCTCTGAAGGACAAACCCATATATGAACTGTGCGCTGAATCAATGGTTCAAAAAGAATTTCCACTTGGACCCTACGATAAAATTCTAATAAAGGATGTTCGTAATTGGTTCGACAAATCGAAAATGATCGCTTGTTTGCACGTGAACAGCATTAAATGCAACGACATGTTTGAGGTCGCGGTTCCCCTGAGAAGACAGAACATGTATTATAAGTACTACGGACCCCACATTATTAAGGCAGCAATAGCGGGCACGTGTTACGAAGGCATCGGCCCGTTGATTAGTAAACAGACTGGGTATATATTCAGTCCTGATATAAATGTACTCGCTCTGGAGAAAATCCTTAAGAAGGTCCCGCAACTGTACACATTAGGTGAGTACCGATGACGAGATCTATTTTCTTTTTGTTTTTCGCGACAAACGGTGTTAGAAAATCAATCATTGTTCCAGGAGGAGTATTGGACGGGTATGTTTTCAAATATGATGATTTCTTGAAGTACGGACAAATGGACATGGTAACGGCACAGCTCGGCTTGGTACAAGCATTACAGAACGCTGGCGGCGTTAATCTAAATCGGCAGCTTACGCATCATCAGACAACACTGGTGACACGACTGAAACAGATCGGTACAAATGAGTCAGTCGCGGACAAGAACGAATGATCGGCGCCTGTATAATTGCGAAACTATTTGTATCAATAATTTATTATACATTTGTCATTCACACGAAGCTTTCAGTAAAAGTACAATTTATTTACCCGCAGTCCTTTGTTAAAATAGAAAATAATCGTTAGAAACACCGAGGCGTGTCCGCCTTTTTTTTCCTTTTTTTTCTTTCATTTTTATTATTTTATTACTTTCAATTCCACGAAGGACGGTTCCGCGATAAGGTTAATCGTTGAGCAAGCTGTGGTGTAACGTATACGTGATAACTTATCGATATCAGTTTGTCGGTTATCGAACTCGTCATTAAACAAGTATCAAAGGGTTCGCGACGCTTTTGACTAACGTTCGAGCTCGATACTCGCGAATCACTTTGACAAACGGGACTAAACATATATATGTATATATATTTTTGTTGGTATACGTTATTTCTTCGATCGTGTACATTGTCGTTGTGCGTTGTCGCGGTAATTGTATCTTTAGACGGTTCTCCCCTCAGTGACAATAATTGCAACGAGGATGACACTTGACTCCATTTTCGCCGCATCTACAGCCTCCGGATGTGTCCCCTTGTCCCTGTGAATGCCAGAAAGCGGATCGATAAAGAAACGAAACAATCAAGATAGCGTCGCGGAGCATTTCCATTTCAAATCTGTAGAGCTGTGGGCAAATTGTTAGCGGTCTAATTCTATTTTCCACATAGTGCTAAGATGTTTGCACTTTAAAAAATGAATCATATTCATACACTAATTAATTGGCTTAGAAGGAAAGAAATCTGTTTTTATTTTTATTCTTAGAAATTTTCCTCATTCGTTATTGTTAGCTCCTAGCTTGAGTACTTGAGATATTTATCTACATATATCTCTTCCCATTTTCGTAAATGTAATTCGAACATCTGTGCATTACAATCTATTGGAAGATTTAATTCATATAGCTTGTTAAGATATTAAGGTGAAACTGATGTCTCTTTATATCTCAACGTATTGATTACTCACTCCTGGTCCCCATCGTGGGCCTCTTGTTACCCAGCATATTTCGGTTTTGCACATTGTGCAACGCAACCAGTCGCAACCCCATTTTTTCATCAGGACAATCGCGCACGTGGGGCACGCGAGCGCTTCCCCCCTGTCCACCATTTCCTTGAGCATCGCGGCGGTTCTTCTCGACTCATGGTCCGTCTCTTTGGACAATCTTAACTCCTGTTGGTACTGCTTGCAATTTTTACCAGCGTGTATGACCTATACGACGCGAACGTTAATTAGCAGTTTGTATTTCAGGAATGAGTGAACATAGTGCGCGCCATAGCTAAGAAGCCTATCAATATTACCTTTAGATCAGGGTTACAGAAAAAATATTTACGTTATTCTGTTATGAGTTTTTGCTATTTTCTATGAATGTAATTTACTACTGTAATTAAACTGTTTAATAATAGTTCCTTGGCTATTGATTGTTCGATCTATTGAACCAATTAAATAGCAACCGGTAGACAGTGTGTTAAAGAACAATGAACAGCCGAAACCATAGGTATCCTAAAGGGAATCAGCCTCTAAAATTTTCCTTTCCGACCTGGCAAGTGAAACAATTGTTTGCCCCGCACACAGGACAAAGGAAGTTATTCACGTCGTCGTCGTAGATGCACCAACCAGGACAATCTGGTGTTTTACAGTGGAACGCGTTGTTCCCAGCATTGTTCTCCGCTTGTGCAATCGACTTCGCCAGATGTTGTTGGTAGACCTCCGGTTCAACGAGCTAAATGGACATATAAACTGCGTTGTGTTTGAATCGAAAGCAATATTCTTACTCTTTGAAAAATTTCTATAGGAAATGCAGTTGTGAGGCTGGGAGGAATAATACGACGGTGGTTGGAGGGAACATCCATGGCAGTCATTTGAATAATGAACTCACGGCTTTGATCTCACGTTCTTGAAGGGTCGACTCGCAAGTGTATTCCGAGCTTCTGTAAGGACATTTAACTTCGGCTTCTTCGCAGTATCTAATAGTATTAGCAATACATGACCTACGAAGGAAGAATTGAACAATTTTTATAGCGATCACAGAATTTTATAATAATTCTTCTCTACCTGCAGAACATGTGTAAGCAGTCTCGTAATATTACGCCTTCGCGTGGACCGTATGTGACGAAACATACGGGACACTCGATTGGCTCTGAATTCGGTATGAGATCACAGTTCTCTAATGAGATTAGCTCTTCGTAACGTTCCATCTTCACCTCCTCTGGTGTATCCGTTTCCTCTGTCTCCTGTTTGTAATCATTTCATGTACCAAAATATTGTATGTACATATGTATGTCAGTCACGTGAACAGATTGTTCAACGTTAATTGGTACCTGAGGTTCCCCGACTACTTCGTGAACTTCTTCTACAGGCTGCAGTACTTCAGCAGGCGAGGTTTCTTCATCGTTTATCACATTTTGCTGCCTATCCGCGTCGCTTGGTTTCTCTACTTGTATTGCATTCTCGGGTTTTAATTCTGCAATTTCATAAAAAATATTCAGCGGAACCGATACCTCTTGGCTACATGTATCGTAAACATCAACACTAAATTAATTGGCTATTTAAAGTGCTCTGTCACAATCTTCTCTTGACATAAGTACTTTGTGAAGGAAGGAATTTCATCCTTATGAAAATTTATCTGATAACGATGGACTCGTTATTATGATAATTAAACAGATACATATGTACATATATCTAACTATTCAATATATATCCTCAAGAACTCTTAGATAACAAAGCCTAATTTTCAGAAGAACTTGATTCACGATCTCATCGGTCGTATCGATTTTAATTATGTTTTTTTTTTTTTGCGAATTCACTTCTTTACCTGGCGCCACAAGATACAAAAATACCGGAGACCCATCCACCGCTTGTAATTCATTCAGCGTCGCCCCATCCCGATCGGCCAAGTTCTTTCCAATGATCCATCGTTGCACGTTCGTCGGTATCTCGAATTCCGCGTGTATCTTTCCCTTCAGCTCAGCTACCGTCATCCTGCTCGGCAGCTGTTATCATATCATGGCTTAGCAGACCGTCCCTAAGCATCGTGTCTTACGGATAGAACAAGCGGGCCGCGGCGCTTTGATTCGACTACGATACCGCTATTTACCTGAAGAGGTATGGGTCCCTGGTGAGCGAGCTTGTCCTCAATGTACATATTGACTTTAATCAACTGATCTTTGAGACGGGCTGATCGTTGCCGAATCACGGAACAGTGGATCTTCAGACGTGCCAGCTCCTTCGCCAAACCGGCAGCTTGCTGATGATGGCCAGACGCGATCGCACCCTCTAACTTTCTGAGCAATCGGTTTATCGCGAGCGTGTTCATGTTCTTCTCCGTTGAATTGTCCTCTGCAACAAAGGCGAGAACGCGTTGTTCGTCATATGGACAAATAGGAAAACACGCTGAACGACACAACCGAGTTGTAAATTTAGCCGGATGATTCATTCGGAGTGAGTGCGTATTATCTTCATCGCTTAAGGAATTAGCCCACCCTGATTGCTTGAAAATCGTAAGTACCTTTGTAAGTCAATTTTTTCTGGGAATACAATAAAGTAAATTGGAATTCAGTTGCAATGATTGTAACTCATACAGGGTGAGTTAATAAGAACTACCATGGAAAATAGTTCTCTTTACCAATTGGTTGTATTAGAAAAGGGTTCAATGAATGTAGCAGCGTTGGAAAAATGAGAGGGGCCCAAGCGGGATTCGAACTCACGACCCCCGGCGCCGAAAGCAGATACTCTACCCACTGCTCCACGGAACCCTTTCATTTTTCAAAGATGTTATTTTGCTCCTTTGTTGGGTATGGAGTTCCCGATTCCACATGAATTATATAGAATTTTAAGGGACGCATTGGATAGATACAATCTGATATTTTTATAGTTTGCGATATCAAGGTAACATTGAATTTGTTATTCCAGGTCAGTGCATCTTTTCTTTTTTTAAATACCGTGCTGTTATCGACGAAAGGACCAATTCAACGACCTACGGCACGATGGTATTAAAAAGAAGACGCATTGACCTTGAAAAAACCTTAACTCCTTAATTACTATGTCGGATTACCTTCTTCGCTACCCGCGAACGTTTCCTTGTTCGTGTTCAAATTCCTTCTAACCAACGGGGAACAAGTTGCGTCGTTATTATCAATCCTGTTGATTTTGTCGATTCTCGGTGAGCTGGTACGTGGTTTCGGCGACGGTGGAACATGAGCGTTCGCGTAGATAGATTGTTTCTCGATCACGTTCGCGTACGTATTCTCGTTCGGACCGGTTCTCATTGTTTTCGTAGCTTCGATCTCCGCGAAATCACGGGGCCGTATCAACTGGAAGGTATTTTTCGTCAGTCCCATCGAACTGGCCAGCTTTTTCCCCGACGTTTTGTACAGAACGTTCTCCCGTTTCCATCCAGACGTAGACGGTTGCTGGTCCATGGACGTCGACGGTTGATTCAACCGTCGCACGTTTCCGCTGGTCTGCACCGAACACGAGACCTTTTGTTTCTCGATCTCGTAGTCGTTCTGTGCCCCGATATTCTCGACTTTCGTCACTGCGGACACAAAGTACGCGGTACTCTGCTCGGGTGCAACGGGCAGTTCTTTGACGGTCCTCAGCAACGGAACCTCCTCCGCGGCACGTGTCATCGTTTTCCCCGGTTTCGGCCGTTTCGGTAACGAGTGTTTCATTTCCTTCAGCATCTCCTTCAAATCCACCGTAATTGGATCCTCGACGGTATTCAGTATCGGGGATCTCGTTTTGCCTGATTTCGTTTTCACGTTCGAGTTGCTCGTACCAGAAACGTTCCCAAGCGGTATCGATTTTTCCGTCTCTATCTTTGTCTTAGGGCTCTTCTCCGCCTCGACCAGGATGTCGAGTACTTTAGTTACCTTGCTTGATATTCCGGCCTCTTCCTCGTGAACTTTACCCCTCTGATTAGCAGCCGTCCCCGTACCACGAACCACTCGACGATCGATGAATTTCAACGGTTTCATACACAGCTGCTTGTCGATTTCATCGAATATATCCGAGAACTCTTTTTGCACGTTCTCTAAATGATGCTTGTTGTCAGTCATCTTTCTGGGTTCCTCGAAAATCCTCGCTGAACGTTCCCCACGAGAAAACAACCGATCACCAATCCCTGCTGTGTCCTCGTTACTCGACTTTGGCTCTTTATCCTTCCTATCACCAGCGACTTCCTGTCTCGATCGAATTTTTTCATCCACCACAGTCGATCCACTGTCCTTCCGAGGATTCGCCGTATCGTTCGTTCGATTCGCGGCGAGTTGACTCTGCAAGAATGATATTCTACTCGAGGTGTCCGTGGCCAGTCGATCGTTTTGTTCCTTGGCCGTGTTGACCTTACCTCCAGGTGACTTCGTTCCCGTCTCCGTATTCTCGATCTTGTTCCTCCCTGTCTTTGGCTGCGGTGGGAAATACCTAGAGATATCCTTCTCGGTGTGCGCACCAGTTTGCACTTGGACAGGATGCACCGAGAATCTCGGATTCTCTTTCCGTTCTACATGATGCTGATACGGTCTCGCGTTCCTCACCACGTCTCGTTCGAATTTCGCTGCTTGATCCCTGCCTTTCGCGAAGAAGTTCGCGTTCACGGTGACCTTCGTGATGTTGCTGATTGCATTGAACTTGGAGATCAAAGCTCGAGTGCCGCGTCTGGGTGACGAATTCTCCATCGAAGACGTGACGATGTCCTGAACGATCTCTTCGTTGACATCCCTTTTTTCGAAGGAATCCACGAACCTTGAGGACTTCAGTAACATCGATGCTCTGGCCCTGGCCTGTTCCTCTTGGACGATAGCTGCTGCTTCTTTGTCTAACTCACTGATATTGGTTAATATCGACAGACCCGATTTTCGTTTCGCCTCCCTCTTACGATCGTCCGTTTGCCCGCGATGGAAGAAGCTCAATCTCGAGACAGAGGCGTCCACTGTGTAGCTGGTGGAAGAGGCGACGCTCGACGTGGCGGAATCCTCTTTTGTCTCGTGGGTCGAAGAGGTTGTAGGTCCCCTGAGTACGTCACCTCCCCGCCTCGACTGCCCGGAATCTCGGGAATGTTCGAAGACGCTACGTTTGTACCAAGGTCGTGGCATGGCTGCGTTTAAAGCTCCAATGTTCGTAGGGACTGTGGTCGTGGTATCCCGAAGAATGCCGGTTAGGTCCGACGTGGTGCCGGTGTCTTTTTTCTCTTTCGTCTGTTTAATCTCTTTCTTGGACAACAGCACGCCGCCCTGCAGCATCAACGTGTCGTTGCTGATCGCCAGACCGTTCTCTGTGTCTCCACGTGCCACTACGTCCATTCCATCGGTAGCCCGAGTTTTCGTCTTTTCCACACTCGGTTCACCGTTCACGATTCTCTCAGGCGGTTTTGGCGCACGTCTCTTTCGTCTATTACTGTTTCTCGGCGTCTCCACTCGAGCGTCCACTTCCGTTCCCTTGACCGCCGGTGGCTTTGGCGCGGGTCTTTTACCCTTCACGTGCACCCTTCGTCGCCCGGAGCTGGAATCCGTCCCTCTGTCCTCGACTCTTCTCAACGAACCCAAGAGCCGTCTCTCGGGGAACGGTAGATTCCCGCAGGAAGTGAACGTAGCTGACGGTTGCAGGGAATATCTGCTGGTTATGTCTCTTTTGTGAGCGTTCGTGGGCAGAGTACAGGCAACGTCTGCAATGTCGTTCTCTTTGTTGCCACCGGTGACTACTTTCGACGCGCCGGCAGCAAACGGGCCAACCTCGGCCGCCTGTTCGAGGATGTCCAACGATAATCCGTCGCATCTGCCCAATGTACCGGTGTGAAACGCGAAGCTACGAACCGTTGTCGTGCTGTAGAACGTGTCTACGCTCTCCACGCTGGAGGAGACACTTTGCTGTCGTGCAACGTCTTCATTGTCACGGCACTTGATTTTTCGTCGTTTATCGACGGTCGACTCGCGATTACCGGATCGTTTGAACCACTTGAACAGGGAGAATCTACCTCCTGTACCACGATCCTCTTCAACCGCGCGTAACACCTGATCTACGGTCGTTTCCGTCGCGACAACGTCCACCTTCGTCGCTGCTCCTCCGTCCCGGTCGCTGATCCGTACGCCATTGGGGAATGCGTTCGCCTCGATGCTGCATGCGGCTCGTTGTACCATTCTTACTCACCGCATATCCCTCTCGCGCTTGGTCCCCACCTCATCCACCACCACGGCTCTGCATAGTTCTTTATTTAGATTCACTCGAATGTGGTTTTAACTTCCTTTCAGTCTCTCACCGTCTTATATTATAGGTGAACTGGCGTGGAAAGTCTTCGAGGAATTATCACGTTTTAATTATTCCCTGGACATCCGGTTCTCCCGGCCAGTTTTGCACACCTTGTTTCTTCGTTGTTCTGCTTCGATAATTCCTTACTATGTCCCGTTCTAGTTTTAACACGTTTAGATCCATCCATAAGGGAATTTTAGCACCAGGAAAACAAAGCGTATTACGGACCACGAATTTTTCGGAAGCATCGTTGTAAGATGCTCTCGAGGAGCGAACTTCGGAGGGGGATCGCGTGTCCGCGACGCGGCGCGAAGAATGTATCGCGGTACGGTAAATCGACTGACGAATTTTCGCTGCGAAACCGACCACGGGGACGCTGCCGAAGCCCACGACAAAGATACTCTCCGGTACACTATTTATAGACGGGCCTTCTCCTGCCGTCGGTTATTTTCAAGTCCACTCTCTCGATGTCTGCGCCCCGCGCTGCTGTCCGAAATCAAAACAGAGAAGCACCGGCTAACGCGCGCGCGATTTTCAACCACGGTCTATCGCCGCGCCTCGTTGACGAATATTATTGTTACCTCAAAATCGAGATCTGGAATACGGCTTTTACCCCTGAGTGAATGCGTTTCGTTGCATTCAGTGGTCTGCTGGGTTTATAGTCCCCGGAAGAGTTCCTCTGATGGGTTTTCAACTGATACGCGAATACTTTAAATATAGGGTATACGATGAAAGATAGCACTAATATTTGAAAATGTAGAATAATGTCTTGTTGCGGAGAAGACTTTATGTCTGACATGTATTTTAGGTGTCCGCCTTCGATTGCTTTGGTTTTCGGATATGTTTTTCGGGACCGAAAAATAAGAGATACGTATTTTTTTATAGCGGCCCGTTTTCATATTTAGGGGATGAAACCAAACCTCAAAGTTTCGACCCGGAAGTACTATCTCGAAAACCAGAGGAGATACGTGAAAACTTTCAATTGGTGGCTTTCATGGTTTTTTATGTACAATAAACTGGTGTTAACAAATTGTCAAAAATACAATTTGTTTGTAACAAAAAAATTTGTTATAATTTTATTTTACAAATTATTGAAATTTGCGTAATGACATAAAATGACGAGCACTTAATTCCAAATTCATTGGTATATTTATTTTTGAAAGTCTGCGAAACATGTTTTTCAGAAAAATAACGTCGCCAGAGTTATTCTTGTGCCGCTGCATACGTTCGTTGAAAAACAACAAATATGAATGACACAAGACATCACGTTTGCAAATAAAAGTTGCTTTTGCAAACAAAAAGATTCATAAAAATTATATCAAATTTTGTGAGAAATCGAAATTGACTATTATAAATTGACCATTATTTAATTTTTATTAATATATTCTCCGAAAACCGAGGCAATCGGAAGCTTAAAGAGCGGGCGTGCGCACAGGATATAAATAATAAAAAACTGCGAGACTCAGGAGGCAATTTCAAAAATAAATACACCAATGGATTTGCAATTAAGTGCTCGTCATTTTATGTCATTACACAAATTTCAATAAATTGTAAAATAAAGTTACAAGAAATTTTTTTGTTATAAACAAATTGTATTTTTGACAATTTGTTAACACCAGTTTATTGTACATAAAAAACCATGAAAGCCACCAATTGAAAGTTTTCACGTATCTCCTCTGGTTTTCGAGATATTACTTCCGGGTCGAAACTTTGAGGGGTGGTTTCACCCCCTAAATATGAAAACGGGCCGCTATAAAAAAATACGTATCTCTTATTTTTCGGTCCTCTAAAACATATCCGAAAACCAAAGCAACCGGAGGCGGACACCTAAAATACACTCCTTTAGTATTCGTACACTTTACATATTTAACTTTATTAGTATACTGCTGGTTTGTATTGATATTGGTGTTTATTTCAGTTGGTATTGATGCTGATAAATATTCTCAGTGGCATGATTTGTGGAGTTTGATGTAAATCGATTGCTGGGATACTTATAGGTAGTAAGATCAATGGGAAATAAGTAAATGGTCCCGTATTGTCGTCTGCGGTTTTAATAAGTAGAAACAGACAACAGTAGACAGACGTTTCTGATAGATACAGTGACTCGCGCATTCGTTCGCATACTTTCGACATAATAATCGACCACAGAAATTATTTCTTCGAGTATAGGATTTCAATACTAATTAGTAAATTCTCCAGTCAAGTGATCCAGTAAACCGTAATACAAACAAGGTGAATAATGAGCGAGGGGAATATTTAATAGACCGCGGGGTGGATTCACGTCCGAATAGCTTAAACCGTCCGATTTACATCGTTGTCGAGGTTCATACCGCATGTATGTAGGTATACATATATGTACAAACACACTGCTCACCCACGGTATTATTTTGGGATTTGACTAATCCCGTGAGAGGGCATGGACCAGCGAACCGATGACTGGAGTCTCCTTTCGATCCTATGACGACAACACACCCGTCGACACTTACGAGTAAATCCAGTATCGTTTCCGAAAAATTATCACAAATCTATCGTCATTTGACATAGTGGAAGGATGCTGAATTTATAACTTATACTTAAATTTTTGTTGGTTTCGATTATCGATTTCCTTTTCAATCGATTACAGCAATCTTTTCAACTCCGATGTACACGTATCAGAAGAATTTCCGAGAACAACGTAGTTCTTGTCCGCTATCCAACGATATCTTCTATCGCAACCTCTAAAAATAAACGAAACATTCGACGAAAATTTCGAACTCGTCTAAACGGGCACCACAACCGTCGTTTCTAAATAAAACATTCGACTCTCGTTCACGACCTCTGCACCCCTTGCTATCCCCGCCGTTGCTCGAAATTGTACCGGGGGATCGCAACAATTTTCCACTTTCTTTTTTCCAGCCATGCGACGTGCGCATTCCCGTAAACCCCATTAACCCGGGCCGAGAAGTTCCGTGGCCGACTTGAACCCGGTTCTTCTCCCTCTCTAGTGTGTATACTCGCCATTAAACGGAAATTTTTTCGGTGATAACGCGGTTTTTTAGGCGTGGTCCGCGAGGGGCTGTTTGAAAATTAACCGAGCGAGTATTTTTAATTACATTTACATTAGCGGGTGGAGAAGCGAAGAAAGGCGGCTCCTGGCGAATGGTAGCCGACCACCGTGGGACTCTAACTTATACCACTAAGTACGAGCGGCTCAAGAGTCTCGCCGACAAGGTATCTCGAAAGCCAAAAGCGGTTTCTGTGAAGAGAGAACGCTTAAACTGCGTGTATTCACGTTCGTGTCATGCGAACCTCGATGATCCACAATGCCGTCTGAATCTCTTTCCTTTCGAAAGGAATTTTCCTAACGAGAGGATTTTCCAAAAGAAACATCGCTTTTTACGCGTTTCGTTTAATTACACGGCGTTCTTCGGAGGGTTGTTTCCTGGCTAAGCATGGCACTACTCTGGTCCTCGTACGCTGAGAAATAATATGGAAGAATATTGTAATAACAAAGTAAATTTCAGATTGTTATTAAATACATCAATATTGTTCGGACTCATAAATCGCCGTACAACAATCTGTCGAGCCTTCAGCTTAGCTGAAACCGTGCTAATTTCATTTATGTGCCTAAAATTCAAACGCCCGGATTATACCATACAAATTTTAAAACGTTTCCGCTACACTCATAAAAATCACCGGAAAACACAGTCATAAACCTTCCTCATTACCGTACGCATCACCCACAGTTCATCCCTGTCCCCAAACCTTCTCACTTGCACCTTTCTTTTCCACCACCATACGCCTCACTCTCAGGTCATCCTGTTCCTCAAACCGTCTCACTCTCACCTTTCCTTCCACCACCCTTCTTACTTTTCACTTCCAGTCACCCCTACTCTCCACCCACTTAGTTACCTCCTCGAATATGTCCTTATAAGGAAACAACCACGACTAAAGACCAATCACACATCAGCCACACCCACACTTTCCATGATATCTTGGCATTTCTCGTCGACAAGAAACACATCCTCTTGACTGGAGACTTTGAGGAAGTTGTGAGGAAGAGGAAGGAGATGCTCACCAGCACTCAAAGAGTACACACACCACACACAATCATTTTCTATCAAACATCATTTCAACTTGTGAATACATTAGTTTAATAACCGTGTACTGGATTGTTTTTCCATCACCACACCTCGAATTAAACGAGCCCTCATTAAGTTGCCGTGAGCGCGAAATAAACCCTCTTGACTGGAGACTTTGGAGAAGTTGTGAGGAAGAGGAAGGAGATGCTCACCAGCACTCAAAGAGTACACACACCACACACAATCATTTTCTAACAGACATCATTTCAACTTGTGAATACATTAGTTTAATAACCGTGTACTGGATTATTTTTCCATCACCACACCTAGAATTAAACGAGCCCTCTCGTCATTAAGTTGCCGTGAGCGCAACGATCATCGCGGTCTTGATTTGATCAAATTTATTTCAAGTCAGTTAGTGTCGTACAAATATTTTTATCCGAAATATTTGAATCTCCAACGATCTACGCGTCTCAACCGTCCTCTATCATTCCTCTACGGATCAATAACAACGACGTAACGTACCATCTAACAGTACTTACCCCATCCTATCCCTGAACCACCCCGAACCCCACGTAAAAATTATCATCCGTTCTCGATTTCGTTTCGATTATAGCGACGTCGCCAAATAAAGTCTCGTGGAAAGGGCCGTTCTCTCGAGTGTTCCGTGCTCGGTGTACATCGGACAGAGCAAGCAACACAAATCCACCCCCTGTATACACGTTCATGTTCGAACGATGTTACTTCGTGGGTGTGCGTGGTGGGTCTTAGCTCACTTTTATTGTCGGAAGCCGAACTGGAGCGCAAGAGTCTACCCCGTGTCCTACTCCCTCTCCTTTACTCGAGTTTATTTCGCGAATCCACCCACCACCCCTTGGCTCGGCTCGAACCCCCTGTCCTCCTCGGTACGTACCAGACGGCATATCGCGTCCTGAATACAAATCGCAATGTTTCCTTCCGCGAGTTCCCGAAGACTTTTAGGACGCGATCATTACCATTAATGAAGAAGTCGACGGTTCACCGCGTTCCTTCGTCGTTTCATCCCTTCCCGTTCACCATCGTTCTCTACCCCTAGATACGATCTGTCATCTGTTAAAAGTCTCGATCTCTCGCCCATCTTCTGGAATCACTCCTTTCCACCGCCACGAACCCTCTACCCCTAGCGTAACTCATGCCAGGGGGTCGAAGTTTCGAGGCCGATCTCGTAATGCACGATTATTCCCTCCGGTATCGGGCCACCGGTACCTACAACCAGCGCGATTTACAATTTTTATGCCAGATTCCCAACGGAACACGCCACAAGTCGCGGTTCCCCTTCCCCCCCCCCTCTGGAGTGTCGTTGAACTTTTCGCGAAAAAGGATCGCGAGGGGGTTGGTCGTTGGCGTTGCACGGCGTCGTGCCATTGCTTAAAATTTAGTTACTCCGGTCGGAGATCCGGCCGATGTTTTATTCAGCTACGTGCAGGCCCGACCGCTGCACTTCCACGGACAGGGATATAAATTAATCGGGGGTGGGTGGGGTACCTGGACAATTTTTCCCTCCCGCGGCCTCGAGCAAAAAGTTTTTCCGGTATGTAAAACGGGATGTCGATCGCGGAACGACGTGGCTTCATTTAACCGGGGTGCGCCTCTGCTTCCGTCGCGTCTTAAATTAAAATTAAAGCGGAACCTGCTCGAACGAATGGCGGTTACCCTTGAGTTTGTAACCTAGAACCGGCACCCTTCGAACTACCGGAAGCGTTCGTAATTGTATTCCCGTTAACGTCCATTATTTGGTTATTCGACGAGTAAAGGGACAAACGTCTGTTACTTTAATATGCTTCTTTCAACGATTCTCACGATTATGGATTTTTTTTTACACGATTTATGGATTTTTTTTACACGATTCCCTGCTATAATTATGGATGGTGTCCGTGTTGTGGAGCGTTCCAAGAATTCCTCCGTGTCTCCTGTAGTAAATCTGGTAACAATAAATCGTCCACTCTAATGAATTTACGTAGAAAATAAATTAATATTCACCTCTATAAAGTCTATAAAAATGTTCGAAATACCTCGAAATTACTTTGACGAAGATTCGCGTGTCGAACAGTTCCAGTTCTACGATAACTATGCCGAAATCGAATTTGGGGGTGGGCAATCCCCGTGCATTTCATAATTTATTTCGTCGGCGCGAAACAAATTTACGGGCGAATCGAATTTGGCACGCGGGAATCGCCGATTATTTCACGGATCCGTCCTGATCCGCTCGGGATACGGAAGTGTATTCATCAGTCGCGGATATTGCTGGTGAGTACTCGCACAGCTTGCTGGGTACGTATGGACATAGGTAGAAGCCGGGTTTCTAATCTCGCTTGCGGTGGATAACTTCGACAAGACAATCTAACTATCTTGCTCACGTCTTACGGAACAACGGTGTAACTAAGGAGATAGCAAAATGGTTCAGGGCCCAGCGCGAGTCCAAGTTCGACCGAGGAGCACACGTTCCTTCGCGTATCTTCTGTTCTCCAACCAGATGAAGCATCGGAAGATCGGGCTGGTTATAAAATATTAGGTCGATTCACAAGTACCTTCCGTCATGAACACTGAAACAATTATTAACCCCTTGGGTACATTTGACGTCTGAGACACGTCATTCACTTTTTTCCCCTAAGAGCGGATGACGTGTCTAAGACGTCAAACCAAAAATTAAACTTTTAGGTACATTTGACATCTGAGATACGTCATTTTTTTTTTTTTATTGATCAATTTCATTCATCAATAAAAATATCACACTCTGCATAATTATTAGTAATTGTTTTTTTTTATAAATTGAATTTATTTCATTTAGTTTTATTTTGTTGTTATTAATTTATTTTTGTTTTGCAATTCTAATTAGTTGAAGACATCTTAATACTACATATGTCACCAATATTTTAGAAATAAATACATTCTTACGTAAAATGTACTGCCTTTACATACTACTCCAAGCAACCAAAAATTATTTCCGTTCCACATGCAAATATTTTCTCAAATAAATCCGTACCCAAGGGGTTAAATAACGGTTGAATAGCAATGGTCATAGGATTAGATTCAAACGGACCATCAATAATTATGTTTAGAGGTAATGGGAGATGTTACATAAATTGGTATTTATTATTAAAATGCCACGAATGGACATTTTAAAAAACCAGAACGGAATTTATTAATGATTCGACCTAATAGATTCGCAGAACCCCAGCGTCAAGATCAAACATCAAATATCATAGAAATTAATTTTATTTATTTATTTTATTTTCATGGAACTGCTTTCCATACATTCGTGTATTCCTGTGGATGCATAAATTATACACCGACGGTCGAATATATTATAAATAAGGAAATAATTAATCGTAAACTGTACAAAGTTCGCGAAGGTCCAGTAAATTTCGTTGCCACGGTGGAGCATCGGTTCCCCGTTAATTCCTGTTGCCTGTACGAATCCCTTACCCATCGAATCGAACGTTTCGGTCAGCTACGAAATTGATTCGCGGTAAATCTTCCTCTTCAATTTCAAAACACGCTTTAATGCGCTTTGCGTTACGCGGTGGATCGGCCCCTATACTCGTCGGTCCTCAGGACGAATTAACTGAAACGGGCGCGATCAACAGAAGGGAGAATGGTCATTTATCAGAAACAGTAGCAAATCGATCGTGATAATCGTCGAGAGGGGAGGTGGTGGGGGGTAACACAGAGACTCGACAGAGACTGCAGGGAATGTAATCACGCTTATCGTTGCTGTTTGTTCTATTTACCGATGAAACCAACCAGGCCTCCGTCCGTCTATTATTCCATCGTTCACTGCGCCGACGACGATACTCGACACGTCGAGGATAATAATCACTGTCGAAAATCGCGTCACATCCTATTACGGTCTTCGCACACACGTACAGGTATTTCGTTCCGATTCGTGGAATATTCGTCTGTCCTCGAATTAATCGTTTCCCCGGATGCTTGTTAAAATCCCTCCACCTTCCCTTTTTTTCCAGTCCCCACCCCCTTGAGAATCTGTAATGAAACAAATTTAGTATCGTACGCAGTCGTTTCGCGCTAAAAGCGAACAGCAGCCAGCGCACGTCGAGAGCCGGCGAACGTTTATTAATAAAACGTGGATTCATTTATCACTCATTAATTAGCGTAAATGTTAAACGATCGCGAGCTTCGGACGCGCGACGTTTCATTCGAAATGTTAACAATTCGAATAATTCGTGAATTGTTTTCCGTGTATCTCTCACCGTGGCCGCTTTTGTGTAATTTTTCTCCCGTTTTATCCACTTGGACGTATTTTCCTCGGTCGTGATTATAAATCTTTTAAAAAGGAAAGCCGAGGTTACCAATGAACTAAGTAAAGAATTCTCAACTTTAGAGTAGTTCGATATACCTTATATCCCTTGAAAGTTATTAACGCAAAACTCCGAAGTATGGTACAGTCTGTTCAAGAAGGTTCCAATGTTTCAGGATAGTTTCCTTACGCTACGTGTCCACATCAGTGTAATGTTGGAAGGTAGCTTTCAAAACTAGGCTAATCTTGTGAGAAGAAAAGTAATTCCTATAATCGGTAGACTACTTTCGAGAACATCTCACGATCGATAGTACAGTAGTCTTCGTCTAATTGTCGCAGGCTCAGGTCTATGTTGCGACAGTTATCCACGAAGGAGATCTAACAGTTGCCTCTACTTCTCCATCTACTTTTTTGCATCTACTTTCCATCTACTCTACAGGGTGTTTCGTTTAACTGGAAACAGTGGAATATCTCACGAAGGATTAAAGTTATCAAAAAAATGTTTGTACACAAGTTGTTTGGTACAAAGGGGGACATTACGTGGTATAAATAATTTTTCTATAAGTGTAGTAGTAGGGGAGATATCAAAGTCAAGTTAATTTTTTTAAATGGAACCCTGTATTTTTTTATTCATATTATGATCGTGTTTGTAGAGACGAATACAACGAACTGCCACATGATATCATTCCGAGTTGTAAAATATCATAAATTAAATACAAGTGCCATCTATTCGTACCAGACCGATTGTTCCGTTTTTCATAAAATATTCCTGGTATGGAAACAACACCAATATTGTAGCAAATATGAGGAGTTAAGCATAAATAATGGATTTTAAATTTCACCTACCACTATCTAACTTGTAGTATCAAGAATTAATTAATAATTTTTTACGTTATTCATCCTTCAACATGCCCACCTTCGTTACAAATACACGTTTCTATTCTGTTTAAAAATTCTCTATCGACACTTTTCAACATCTTGTCCGTTATTCTTTCGCATGCGACTATAATCCTGTTTCGTAAATCATCTTAAAATCTTACTAATTTATCACTTCCTACTACAGGGAACGATATCACGTGGCAGTTCATTGTATTCGCCACAACAAACATTATCATAATATAAATAAAAAAATACAAGGTTCTATTTAAAAAAATTAACTTGACTTTGATATCTCCCCCACTACTACACTTACAGAAAAATTATTTATACCACGTAACGTCCCCCTTTCTACCAAACAACTTTTGTACGAACATTTGTTTTGATAACTTTAATCCTTCGTGAGATATTCCACCGTGTCCAGTTAAATGAAACACCCAGTATATCAACGCCACAACAACAGAGAACTTCCACGATTTACACCTTTACCAAACAGAACCCACGTGTCTCTAGAAGATTAATCGAACATTTATTTTCACATCTGTGTCCGCCACTCTAAGTTTCGAGAGCAATTCTCGAGAATCAAAGTCAAAGATTCTCTTGAGAGAATTTATTCGCGTCGAAAAACCGCGGGTCAGGGGGAACACGTACGGAGGATTTGCTCGCGGTGCAACCGTAGAACTAAGACGGAATAATTAATTTTCCATGAGTCGCGACAAACAGCAGGTGCGTTCGTGGTAAACCGATAATATATATCACGGGGGCTAAGTAAGAACGGTGACCGCATTATATCGGCTCCGAAGAACTGCGCCACGGAGAAAAGC